>NC_028642.1:22941563-22942835 GCF_001406875.1 Solanum pennellii
GTCGGACGATGCCATCTTCGCCCTTGGACAGCACACACGATCGGACGACCTCGAGCTTGATATGCCCGGATGGCCCTTAGGCAGCACACACAGTAAGATGAAGTCGGGCGTTGCAATACCGTCATCCCAATTAGGAAGCACACACGGTCAGATGACATAGATCTTGATATGCCATCTTCTCCCTTAGACAACACAGATGGTGGAACGACATCAGGAGTGGTATTCCATCATCGCCATTGGAAAGAATACACAGATAGACTATGTTGGCCGCGGCATGCCATCATGGTTCTTTGCCAGCACACATGGTCGGACAACATCGGGCGTGGCGGACTATCATCGCCTTTGGACATCATACGTAGGGTCGGACGACGTCGAGGATGGTATGCCATCATCGCCCTTTCACACCATACACGGTTGGACAAAGTCGGGCATGGCATCCCATCATCGCCCTTGGATAGCATACACGATCGGACGACGTCGGGCGTGGCATGTTATCATCGCCCCTGAAAAGCACATACGATTGAACAACGTAGGGCTTTGCATGACCGCATGGCCCGTGGGCAGCACACACTGTTTGATGACATTGGGCGTGGTGTGCCATTATCACCCTTGTGCTGGACAAACATTCGGACGATGTCGGGAAGGACATGCAACAATCGCCCTTTGAAAGCACACACTGTAGGACGATGTCGTGCATGACATGCCATCATCACCCTTGGAAAGCATACACAATCGGACGATATCGGGCGTGGCATGTTGTCATCGCCACAGAACAGCACCCAGGATTGGACCACGTAGGGCGTTGCATTCCTGCATGGCCCTTGGGCAGCACACACGGTTGGATGATGTCGGGTGAGGCTTGAAATTATCGCCCTCGTGCAGCACACACGTTCAAACGACGTCCAGCATAACATGCAATCATCTCCCTTGGGCAGCACACACGGTTGGACAATGTCAAGCATGGCATTCCATCATTGCTCTTGGATAGCATACACGGTAAGACGACATCGGGCGTGGCATGCCATCAAGGCCCTTGGCCAGCACACACGGTCGAACAAAGTCGAGTATGGCACGACATCCTCTCCCTTGGACAATACAAGCGACTGGACAACGTCATACATGGCATGCTCGCATGGCCCTCATACAACACACACGATCGGATGATGTTGGGCGTGGCGTGCCATCATCGCCATTAGGCAACACATGCAGTCGAACGACGTTAGGCGTGACATGTCGTCTTCGCCCTTGGACAGTACACACGGTGGGACAATT
>NC_028642.1:22947696-23003947 GCF_001406875.1 Solanum pennellii
CAGCACACACGATTGGACCACGTAGGGCGTTGCATGCCTGCATGGCCCTTAGGCAGCACACACGGTTGGATAACGTCGGGCGAGGCATGCAATTATCGCCCTTGTGCAGCACACACGTTCAAATGACGTCCAGCATGACATGCAATCATCTCCCTTGGGCAGCACACACGGTTGGACAATGTCAAGCATGGCATTCCATCATCGCTCTTGGATAGCATACACGGTCAGATGACGTCGGGCGTGGCATGCCATCAAGGCCCTTGGCCAGCACACACGGTCGAACGAAGTCGAGTGTGGCACGACATCCTCTCCCTTGGACAATACAAGCGACTGGACAACGTCATACATGGCATGCTCGCATGGCCCTCATACAGCACACACGATCGGATGACGTTGGGCGTGGCGTGCCATCATCGCCATTAGGCAACACATGCAGTCGAACGACGTTGGGCGTTACATGTCGTCTTCGCCCTTGGACAGTACACACGGTGGGACAATTTTGGGTGTGCCATGACGTCATTGCCCATTGACAGAATACACGGTCGGACTACGTCGGGCTCGATATGCCATCATGGCCCTTTGCTAGAACACACAGTCAGAAGATGTCAGGCATGGAAGGCCATCGTCGCCCTTGGACAGCATACACAGGGTCGAACGATGTCGAGCGTGGCATGCATTCATCGCCCTTGTGCATCACACACGGTAGGACGACAGCGGGCATTAGATCCCATCATTGCCCTTGGACAGCACACACGATCGGACTACGTTGGGCGTGGCATGTCATCATCGCCCTTGGACAGCACAAATGAAAAGACTACATTGGGCGTGGCATGCCATCATCGCCGTTGTGCAACACACACGGTTGGACAAAGTCGGGCACGACATCCCAACAACGCCCTTGGAAAGCATACACGATCGGACGACGTCGGGCGTGGCATGTTATCATCACCCCTAAATAGCACACACAATTGAACCACGTAGGGCGTTGCATGCCCGCATGGCCCTTGGGCAGCAAACATAGTTGGATGATGTTGGTTGTGGCATGCCATTAACGACATTGTGAAGCACACACGTTCAGACAACCTGGGGCTTGACATACAATCATCGCCCTTGGACAGCATACACGGTTGGACGACGTAGGGCGTGGCATTCCCGCATGGCCCTTGGGCATTACACACGAAGACGTCAGGCGTGGCATGACATTATTGCCCTTGGTCAGCACACACGGTTAGATGAAGTCGTAGATTGGAATACCATCATCCCCATTAGGAAGCACACGTGGTCAGATGACATCGGGCTTGATATGCCATCTTCTCCATTAGACGACACAGATGGTTGGACGACATTGGGCGTGGTATGCCATCATCGCCATTGGATATAATACCCATCTATACTGCGTTTCGTAGGGCGTGGCATTCCCGCATGGCCCTTGGGCACTACACACAATGACGTCGGGCGTGGCATTCCATTATCGCCCTTGTGCAGCACACACGTTCGAACGATGTCGGGCGTGACATATCATTATCACCCTTGGGAAGCACACAGGGTCAGACGAATTTGTGCGTGGCATGCCATCATTGCCCTTTGACAACATACACGGTTGGACAACGTCGAGCGTGGGATGCCATCATCGCCATTAGGCCGCAAATTCAATCATCCGGCGTCGGGTGTGGCATGCCATCATCGCCATTAGGCAGCACACTGGGTCGGACGATGCCATCTTCGCCCTTGGACAGCACACACGATCGGACGACCTCGAGCTTGACATGCCCGGATGGCCCTTAGGCAGCACACACAGTCAGATGAAGTCGGGCATTGCAATACCATCATCCCAATTAGGAAGCACACGCGGTCAGATGACATAGATCTTGATATGCCATCTTCTCCCTTAGACAACACAGATGGTGGGACGACATCAGGCGTGGTATTCCATCATCGCCATTGGAAAGAATACACAGGTAGACTACGTTGGCCGTGGCATGCCATCATGGTTCTTGGCCAGCACACACGGTCGGACAATATCGGCGTGGCGAACTATCATCGCCTTTGGACAGCATACATAGGGTCGGACGACGTCGGGCATGGTATGCCATCATCGCCCTTTGACACCATACACGGTTGGACAAAGTCGGGCATGGCATCCCATAATCGCCCTTGGATAGCATACACGATCGGACGACGTCGGGCGTGGCATGTTATCATCGCCCCTGAACAGCACATACGATTGAACAACGTAGGGCTTTGCATGACCGTATGTCTCGTGGGCAGCACACACAGTTTGATGAAATTGGGCGTGGTGTGCCATTATCACCCTTGTGATGGACAAACATTCGTCGATGTCGGGAAGGACATGCAATCATCGCCCTTGGAAAGCACACACTGTAGGACGATGTCGTGCATGAAATGCCATCATCACCCTTGGAAAGCATACACGATCGGACGACCTCGGGCGTGGCATGTTGTCATCGCCACAGAACAGCACACACGATTGGACCACGTAGGGCGTTGCATGCCTGCATGGCCCTTAGGCAGCACACACGGTTGGATGACGTCGGGCGAGGCATGCAATCATCTCCCTTGGGCAGCACACACGGTTGGACCATGTCAAGCTCGGCATTCCATCATCGTTCTTGGATAGCATACACGGTCAAACGACGTCGGGCGTGGCATGCCATCAAGGCCCTTGGCCAGCACACACAGTCGAACGAAGTCGAGTGTGGCACGACATCCTCTCCCTTGGACAATACAAGTGACTGGACAACGTCATACATGTCATGCTCGCATGGCCCTCATACAGCACACACGATCGGATGATGTTGGGCGTGGCGTTCCATCATCGCCATTAGGCAACACATGCAGTCGAACGACGTTGGGCGTGACATGTCGTCTTCGCCCTTGGACAGTACACATGGTGGGACAATTTTGGGTGTGCCATGACATCATTGCCCATTGACAGAATACACGGTCGGACTACATCGGGCTCGACATGCCATCATGGCCCTTTGCTAGAACACACAGTCAGACGATGTCGGGCATGGAAGGCCATCGTCACCCTTAGACAGCATACACAGGGTCGGACGATGTCGAGCATGGCATGCATTCATCGCCCTTGTGCATCACACACGGTAGGACGACGTCGGGCAGTAGATCCCATCATTGCCCTTTGATAGCCCACACGGTTGGACGACGTTAGGTGTGGCATGCCATCATTGCCCTTGGACAGCACACACGATCGGACTACGTTGGGCGTGGCATGTCATCATCGCCCTTGGACAGCAAAAATGAACAGACTACATTGGGCGTGGCATGCCATCATCGCCCTTGTGCAACACACACGGTTGGACAAAGTCGGGCACGGCATCCCAACATCGCCCTTGGAAAGCATACACGATCGGACGACGTCGGGCGTGGCATGTTATCATCGCCCCTGAATAGCACACACAATTGAACAACGTAGGGCGTTGCATGCCCGCATGGCCCTTGGGCAGCAAACATAGTTGGATGATGTTGGGTGTGGCATGCCATTAACGTCATTGTGAAGCACACACGTTCAGACAACCTGGGGCGTGACATACAATCATCGCCCTTGGACAGCATACACGGTTGGACGACGTAGGGCGTGGCATTCCCGCGTGGCCCTTGCGCAATACACACGAAGACGTCAGGCGTGGCATGACATTACCGCCCTTGTGCAGCACACACGTTCAAACGATGTCGGGCGTGACATATCTTTATCGCCCTTGGGAAGCACCGAGGTTCAGACGAATTTGGGCGTGGCATGCCATCATCGCCCTTTGACAACATACATGGTCGTATGACGTCAAGTGTGGCATGCATTCGTCGCCATAAGGCCTCACACACAATCAGACGGCGTTGGGTGTGGCATGCCATTTTCGCCATTAGGTAGCACACAGGGTCGCACGTGCCATCTTCGCCCTTTGACAGCACACATGATCGGACGACCTCGAGCGCGGCATGCTCGGATGGCCCTTGGGCAGCACACACGGTTAGATGAAGTCGTACATTGGAATACCATCATCCCCATTAGGAAGCACACGCGGTCAGATGACATCGGGCTTGATATGCCATCTTCTCCATTAGACGACACAGATGGTGGGACGACATCGGGTGTGGTATGCCATCATCGCCATTGGATATAATACCCATCTATACTGCGTTGGATGTGGCATGCTATCATGGCCCTTGGCCATTGCACATGGTCGAAGGACATCGCGCGTGGCGGACCATCATCGCCCTTGGACAACATACACAAGGTCGGACGACGTCAGGCGTGGTATGCCATCATCTCCCTTGGACATCATACACGGTTGGACAAAGTCAGGCACGGCATCCCATCATCTCCCTTGGAAAGCATACACGATTTAACAACGTCGGGCGTGGCATGATAATATTGCCCCCGAATAGCACACACGATTGAACAACATAGGGCTTTGCATGCGCGCATGGGCCTTGGGCAGCACAGACTGTTTGATGACATTGGGCGTGGCTTGCCATTATTACCCTTGTGCAGCACACACATTCGGACGACGTCGGGCAGGACATGCAATCATCGCCCTTATTAAGCACACACGGTCGGACGATGTCGTGTATGACATGCCATCATCACCCTTGGAAAGCATACACGATCGGACGGCATCAGGCGTGGCATGTTATCATCGCCCCTGAACAGCACACACGATTGGACCACGTAGGGCGTTGCTTGCCCGCATGGCCCTTTGGAAGAACACACGGTTGAATGACGTCGGGCGAGGCATGCCATTATCGCACTTGTGCAGCACACACGTTCAAACGACGTCCAGCATGTAATGCAATCATCTCCCTTGGGCAGCACACACGGTTGGACAATGTCAAGCATTGCATTCCATCATCGCTCTTGGATAGCATACACGGTCAGACGACGTCGGGTGTGGCATGCAATCATCGCCATCAGGAAGCAGACGCGGTCGAACGACGTCAGGCGTGACACGCAGTCTTGGCTCTAAGACAACAAATATAGTGGGACGACGTCGGGCGTCGAATGCCATCATCGCCCTTATACAGCATACATGGTAGGATGATGTCGAGCATGGCATGTTATCATTGCCCTTGGACAGCACACATAATCGTATTACATAGGTTGTGGGAATTCTATCATCACCCTTGTGCAGCACACACGGTCGGACGACATCGGGTATTTGATGACATGATTGCCCTTGGATAGCACACACGGTCGGACGACGTTAGGAGTGCCATGCCAACATGGTCCTTTGGCTTCACACACGGTCAGACAACGACGAGCGTGGCATGCCATTATCACCCTTGGATAGCACACACAATCAGACTATGTCGGATGTGGCATGCCATCATCGCCCTTGGGCAGCACACACGGTCGGACATCGTCGGGTGTGGCATCCCATCATCGCCCTTGGAAAGCATACACGATAGGACAATGTCGTGCATGGAAGGTTATCATCGCCTTTGAACAGCACACAGGACTGGACAATGTAGGGCCTGGCATTCCTGCATGGCCCTTGGGCATTACACACGAAGACGTCAGGCGTGGCATGACATTATCGCCCTTGGGTAGCACACACGTTCGAACGATGTCGGGCGTGACATATCATTATCGCCCTTTGGAAGCACCCAGGGTCGGACGAATTTGGGCGTGGCATGCCATCATCGACCTTTGATAACATACACGGTCGGACGACGTCGAGCGTGGCATGCCATCATCGCCATTAGGTCTCACACACATTCAGACGGCGTCGGGTGTGGCATGCCATTATCGCCATTAGGTGGCACACAGGGTCGGACGTGGCATCTTTGCCCTTGGACAGAACACATGATCGGACGACCTCGAGCGTGGCATGCCCGGATGGCCCTTGGGCAGCACACACGGTCATATGAAGGCGGACGTTGGAATAACATTATCCCCATTAGGAAGCACATGCCGTCAGATGACATCGGGCTTGATATGCTATCTTCTCTCTTAGACAACACAGATGGTGGGACGACATCTTCATGGTATGCCATCATCGCCATTGGATATAATACCCAGCTAGACTACGTTGGATGTGGCATGTCATCATGGCTCTTTTCCAGCACACATGGTCGGAGAACATCGGGAATGGCAGACCATCATCGCCCTTGGACAACATACACAGGGTCGGACGACGTCAGGCATGGTATGCCATCATCTCCCTTGGACATCATACACGGTTGGACAATGTCAGGCATGGCATCCCATCATCGCCCTTGGAAAGCATACACGATCGAACGACGTCGGGCGCGGCATGTTATCATCGTCCCAGAATAGCACACACGATTGAACAATGTAGGGCTTTGCATGCCCGAATGGCCCTTGGGCAGCACACACAGTTTGATGACATTTGGCGTGGCATGCCATTATAACCCTTGTACAACACAAACATTCGGACGACGTCGGGCATGACATGCAATCATCTCCCTTGGAAAGCACACACGGTCGGATGATGTCGTGCGTGGCATGCCATCATTACCCTTGGAAAGCATACACAAGGTCGGATGGCATCGGGCGTGACATGCCATCATCTCCCTTGGACAGCACATGGTCGCAAGACGTCGAGCGTAGCATGGTATCATTGCCCTTGGATTCCACACACGGTTGGACGACTTTTGGCGCAGCAATGCTATCATCGTCCTTGGGTAGTACACATGGTCGGATGACGTCAGGCATTAAATGCCATCATTGCCCTTGGCGGCATACACGATCGGACTACGTTAGGTGTGGCATATATTTTAATCCTTGCAAAGCATACACGATCAGATGATGTTGGGTGTCGTATGTTATCATTGCCCTTAGAGAGCAAACACGATCAATTGACATCAGGCGTGGCATGCCCGCATGGACCTTGGTTATCCCACACGGTAGAATGATGTCAGGCGTGGAATGCCAACACCGCCCTTGGAAAGCATACAATGTCGAACCACGTTGGGGGTGGCATGCAATCATCACCCGTGGACAGCATACACGGTCGGATGACATCGGGCGTGGCATGCCATTATTGCCATCACGCCACACAAGCGGTCNATTATAACCTTGGACAGCATACACGATCAGACTACGTCGGGTGTGGAATGCCATCATCGCGCTTGGGCAGCATACACGGTTGGACAACGTCGGGTGTGGCATCCCATCATCGCCCTTGGAAAGCATACACGATCGGACAATGTCGTGCATGGCATGTTATCATCGCCTTTGAACAACACGCAGGACTGGACAATGTAAGGCGTGGCATTCCCGCATGGCCCTTGGGCATTACACTCGAAGACGTCAGGCGTGGCATGCCATTATCGCCCTTGTGCAGCACACACGTTCGAACGATGTCGGGCGTGACATATCATTATCGCCCTTGGGAAGCACACAGGGTCAGACGAATTAGGGCGTGGCATGCCATCATCTCCCTTTGACAACATACACGGTTGGACGACGTCAAGCATGGCATGCCATAATCGCAATTAGGCCGCAAATGCAATCAGCCAGCGTCGAGCATGGCATGCCATCATCGCCATTAGGCAGCACACAGGGTCGGACGATGCCATCTTTGCCCTTGGACAGCACACACGATCGGATGACCTCAAGCGTGACATGCCTGAATGGCCCTTAGGCAGCACACACAGTCTGATGAAGTCGGGTGTTGCAATACCATCATCCCAATAAGGAAGCACACGCGGTCAGATGACATCAGGCTTGATATGCCATCTTCTCCCTTAGACAACACAGATGGTGGGACGACATCGGGCGTGGTAATCCATAATCGCCATTGGAAAGAATACACAGCTAGACTACGTTTGTGTGGCAGGCCATCAAGGCCCTTGGCAAGCACACACGATCGGACAACATCGGGAGTGGCGGACCATCATCGCCTTTGGATAGCATACACAAGGTCGGACGACTTCGCTCGTTGTATGCCATCATCGCCCTTTGACATCATACACGGTTGGACAAAGTCGGGCATGGCATCCCATCATCGCCATTGGAAAGCATACACGATCGGAAGACGACGTGGCATGTTATCATCGCCCCTGAACAGCACACACGATTGAATAACGTAGGGCTTTGAATGCCCGCATGGCCCTTGGGTAGCACACACGGTTTGATGACATTTGGCGTGGCATGCCATTATAAACCTTGTGCAACACAAACATTCGGACGATGTCGGACAGGACATGCAATCATCGCCCTTTCAAAGCACACACGGTCGGACGATGTCGTGCATGACATGCCATCATCACCCTTAGAAAGCATACACGATCGGGCATGGCATGTTATCATCGCCCATGAACAGCACACACGATTGGACCACGTAGGGCGTTGCATGCCCACATGGCCCTTGGGCAGTACACAGGGTTGGATGACGTCGGGCGAGGCATGCAATTATCGCCCTTGTGCAGCACACACGTTCAAACGACGTCTAGCATGAAATGCGATCATCTCCCTTGGGAAGCACACACGGTTGGACAATGTCGAGCATGGCCTTCCCTCATCACTCCTGCACAGCATACATGGTCAGACGACGTCGGGTATTTCATGCCATCATCGCCATTGGGAAGCACACGCAGTCGAACCACGTCAGGTGTGACATGCAGTCTTCGCCCTAAGACAACACATATAGTGGGATGACGTCGGGCGTCGAATGCAATCATCGCCCTTAGCAGGATACATGGTAGGACGACGTCGACCATGGCATGTTATAATTGATCTTAGATAGCATACATAATCGTACTACATCGGGTGTGGCAATGTTACAATCGCCCTTGGCCAGCTTACACGCGCGGACGACGTCGGGTTTTAAATGTTATCATTGCCCATGGACAACATACACGGTTGGACTACGTCGGGTGTGACATGTTATCATCGCCCTTCGAAACCAATCACAATAAGAAATTGTCGGGCGTGGGATGTTATCATCGCCCTTAGATATCACATATGATAGGATGAAGGTGAACGTGAAATGTCTGCATGGACCTTGGGCAGCACACACGGTACGATGACGTTGGGCGTGGCATGCCATCATTGCTATTGGGTAGCACAGGCGGTCAGACGACGTCGGGCATGAGATGTCTTCTTCTCCCTTGGACAGCAGAAATGGTGGGACAACATCGACGGAGCATGCCATCATCGCCCTTCGAAACCAATCACAATAAGAAATTGTCGGGCGCGGGATGTTATCATCGCCCTTCGCAACCAATCACAATAAGAAATTGTCGGGCGCGGGATGTTATCATCGCCCTTCGCAACCAATCACAATAAGAAATTGTCGGGCGCGGGATGTTATCATCGCCCTTCGCAACCAATCACAATAAGAAATTGTCGGGCGCGGGATGTTATCATCGCCCTTCGCAACCAATCACAATAAGAAATTGTCGGGCGCGGGATGTTATCATCGCCCTTCGCAACCAATCACAATAAGAAATTGTCGGGCGCGGGATGTTATCATCGCCCTTCGCAACCAATCACAATAAGAAATTGTCGGGCGCGGGATGTTATCATCGCCCTTCGCAACCAATCACAATAAGAAATTGTCGGGCGCGGGATGTTATCATCGCCCTTCGCAACCAATCACAATAAGAAATTGTCGGGCGCGGGATGTTATCATCGCCCTTCGCAACCAATCACAATAAGAAATTGTCGGGCGCGGGATGTTATCATCGCCCTTCGCAACCAATCACAATAAGAAATTGTCGGGCGCGGGATGTTATCATCGCCCTTCGCAACCAATCACAATAAGAAATTGTCGGGCGCGGGATGTTATCATCGCCCTTCGCAACCAATCACAATAAGAAATTGTCGGGCGCGGGATGTTATCATCGCCCTTCGCAACCAATCACAATAAGAAATTGTCGGGCGCGGGATGTTATCATCGCCCTTCGCAACCAATCACAATAAGAAATTGTCGGGCGCGGGATGTTATCATCGCCCTTCGCAACCAATCACAATAAGAAATTGTCGGGCGCGGGATGTTATCATCGCCCTTCGCAACCAATCACAATAAGAAATTGTCGGGCGCGGGATGTTATCATCGCCCTTCGCAACCAATCACAATAAGAAATTGTCGGGCGCGGGATGTTATCATCGCCCTTCGCAACCAATCACAATAAGAAATTGTCGGGCGCGGGATGTTATCATCGCCCTTCGCAACCAATCACAATAAGAAATTGTCGGGCGCGGGATGTTATCATCGCCCTTCGCAACCAATCACAATAAGAAATTGTCGGGCGCGGGATGTTATCATCGCCCTTCGCAACCAATCACAATAAGAAATTGTCGGGCGCGGGATGTTATCATCGCCCTTCGCAACCAATCACAATAAGAAATTGTCGGGCGCGGGATGTTATCATCGCCCTTCGCAACCAATCACAATAAGAAATTGTCGGGCGCGGGATGTTATCATCGCCCTTCGCAACCAATCACAATAAGAAATTGTCGGGCGCGGGATGTTATCATCGCCCTTCGCAACCAATCACAATAAGAAATTGTCGGGCGCGGGATGTTATCATCGCCCTTCGCAACCAATCACAATAAGAAATTGTCGGGCGCGGGATGTTATCATCGCCCTTCGCAACCAATCACAATAAGAAATTGTCGGGCGCGGGATGTTATCATCGCCCTTCGCAACCAATCACAATAAGAAATTGTCGGGCGCGGGATGTTATCATCGCCCTTCGCAACCAATCACAATAAGAAATTGTCGGGCGCGGGATGTTATCATCGCCCTTCGCAACCAATCACAATAAGAAATTGTCGGGCGCGGGATGTTATCATCGCCCTTCGCAACCAATCACAATAAGAAATTGTCGGGCGCGGGATGTTATCATCGCCCTTCGCAACCAATCACAATAAGAAATTGTCGGGCGCGGGATGTTATCATCGCCCTTCGCAACCAATCACAATAAGAAATTGTCGGGCGCGGGATGTTATCATCGCCCTTAGATATCACATATGATAGGATGAAGGTGAACATGAAATGTCTGCATGGACCTAGGGCAGCACACACGGTACGATGACGTTGGGCGTGGTATGCCATCATTGCTATTGGGTAGCACAGGCGGTCAGACGACGTCGGGCATGAGATGTCTTCTTCTCCCTTGGACAGCAGAAATGGTGGGACAACATCGACGGAGCATGCCATCATCGCCCTTGGACAACATAAACGATTGGACAACGTCAGGCGTGGCATGACATCATGACCCTTGGCCAGCACACACGATCGGACAACGTCGGGCGTGGCACGCCATCATCGCCCTTCGACTGCATACACACGATTGTATTACATCTAGCATGACATCGAACATTGCCCTTTGACAACATACATGATCGGACGACGTTGGGCGGGGCATGTTATCATCGCCCTTGGACTGCACAAACGGTCAGATGACGTTGGGCCTGGAAATGCTATCATCGCCCTTGGGCAGCACACACGGTCGGACAACATTGACGTGGAATGCCATCATCACCCTTGTGCAGCACACGCAGTCGGATGACGTCGGGTATTTGATGACATCATTGCCTTGGATAGCACATATGTTTGGACGACGTTAGGCGTGACATGCGAACATGGTTTTTTGGCTGCACGGTTAGACGACGATGAGCGTGGTATGCCATTATAACCTTGGATAGCACACACGATCAGACTACGTCAGGTGTGGCATGCCATCATCGCCCTTGGGCAGCACACAGGGTTGGACAACGTCGGGTGTAGCATCCCATCATCGCTCTTGGAAAGCATACACTATCGGACAATGTCGTGCATGGCATGTTATCATTGCCTTTGAAAAACACACAAAACTGGACAACGTAGGGCGTGGCATTCCCGCATGGCCCTTGGGCATTACACACAAAGACGTCGGGCGTGGCATGCCATTATCGCCCTTGTGCAGCACACACGTTCAAACGATGTCGGGCGTGACATATTTTTATCGCCCTTGGGAAGCACACAGTGCCAGACGAATTTGGGCGTGGCATGCCATCATTTCCCTTTGACAACATACACGGTTGGACAACGTCGAGCGTGGCATGCCATCATCTCCATTTTAGGCCGCAAATGCAATCATCCGGCTTCGGGTGTGGCATGCCATCATCGCCATTAGGCAGCACACTGGGTCGGACGATGCATGCCCGCATGTCCATTGGGCAGCACACACGGTTGGATGACGTCGGGCGAGGCATGCCATTATCGCCCTTGTGCAGCACAAACGTTCAAACGACGTCCAGCATGACATGCAATCATATCCCTTGGGCAGCACACACGGTTGGACAATGTCGAGCATGGCATTCCATCATCGCTCTTGGACAACATACACGGTCAGGCGACGTAGGGTGTGGCATGCCATCATCGGCTTTGGACATCATACACGGTTGGAAAAAATTGGGCATGGCATCCCATCATCGCCCTTGCAAAGAATACATGATCGGACGACGTCGGGCGTGGCATGTTATCATCGCCCCTGAACAGCACAAATGATTTGACCACGTAGTGCGTTGAATGCCTGCATGTCCCTTGGGCAGCACACATGGTTGGATAACTTCAAGTGTGGCATGCCATCATCGCCATTGGGAAGCACACGCGGTCAGACGACGTCAGGCATGACACGCCATCTTCGCCCTTGGACAACACACACAGTGAGACTATGTCGGGCGTGGCATGCCATAATCGGCCTTGGACAGAATACATGGTCAAACTACGTCAGGCGTTGTATGCCATTATGGCCCTTTGACAACATATATGGTAGGACAACGTCGGGCATTAAATGTTATCATTTCCTATAGACAACACACACGATCGGACTACATAGGTCATGGAAATGCTATAATCGCCCTTGGGTAGCACACACGATCGGCAATGTCGTGTGTTAAATGCCATCATTTCCGTTGGACCGGATTTACGGTCGGACTACGTCGGGCGTGGCATCTTATCATCGCCCTTTGAAAGCATACACGATCGAACGAGTCAGGCGTGGCATGTTATCATCGCCCTTTGATAGCACAAATGAACGAACGATGAGCATGGCATGCCCGCATAGCCCCTGGGCAGCACACACGGTCAGATGACGTCGGGCGTGGCATGACATCATCGCCATTGGGTAGCACACGCGGTTGGACAACTGTGGGTATGAAATGTAATCTTCGACCTTGGATCGCCCTTGGACAGCATACACGGTTGGACGATGTTGGGTGTGGCATGCCATCATCGCCATGAGGCAGCACACGCGGTCGAACGGCGTCGGGTGTGGCATGCCATCATCGCCATGGAGGAGCACATGCGGTCGGACGACGTCACGTGTGACATGACATCTTTTCCCTTGGACAACACACCCGGTGGGACAACGTCGGGCATGATATGCCATCATCGACCTTGGATAGAATATATGGTCGTATGACGTCGAGCGTGGCTCGACATCATGGTCCTTGGACAGCACAAACGGTAGGGCGACGTCGAGCATGGAATGTTATCATTGACCTTGGATAGCACACACGATCATACAACATCAGGCGTGGAAATACTATAATCGCCCTTGGGCAGCACAAACGGTTGAACGAAAACAAGCATTAAATGCCATCATTGCCCTTGGACAACATTTATAGCCGGAATACGTCGGATGTGGCACGTTATCATCTCCCTTTGAAAGCATACACGATCAAACGACATCGAGCGTGGCATGTTATCATCTCCTTTGGACAGCACATACGATTGGATGACGTCGGGCATGGCATGCTTGCATGTCCCTTGGGCAGTACACACGGTCAGATGACGTTGGGTGTGGCATGTCATCATTTCCATTGGGAAACACAAGAGGACGGATGTCGTCGGGTGTGACATGCCATCTTCTTCCTTGGACAATAAACACGGTGGGACGACGTCCGGTGTGGCAAGCCATCATATCCCTTGGACAGCATACACGGTCAGACTACGTTAGATGTGGCATGGTGTCATGGCCCTTGGCCAGCACACACGGTCGAACAACGTCGGGCGTGGCACGTGGTCATCGCCCTTCGACACCATACACAGGGTCAGACAACGTCGGGTGTGGAATACCATTATCCCCTTGGGTAGCACACATGGTCGAACAACGTCGGGGGTGGTATCCCATCATCGCTCTTGGAAAGAATACACGATCGGACAATGTTGTGCGTGGCATGTTATCATCGCCCTTGAACAATACACACGATAGGACAACATAGGGCGTGGAATTCCCGCATGACCATTGGGCATTACACACAGTCGGATGACGTCGGGCGTGGCATGCCATTATAGCCCTTGGGCAGCACGCACGTTGGGAAGATTTTGAGTGTGGAATGTCATTATCGCCCTTGGACAGCATAGACGGTCGGACGAGGTCGAGCGTGGCAGGCCATCATCGCCATTAGGCAGCATGCGCGGTAGGACGGCATCGGGCGTGGCATGCCATCATCTCCATTGGGTAGTTCACGGGGTCGGACGACATTAGGTGTGACATGCCATCTTCGCCCTTGGACAGCACACAAAGTGGGACGACGACGGGCATGGCATGCCATCATCGCCCTTGGACAGCATACACATGTTCGGACGATGTCGAGAGTGGCATGCCATCATCGCTCTTGGAGAGCATACACGGTCAGACGACGTCGGGTG
The DNA here is from genome assembly GCF_001406875.1 of Solanum pennellii. Classification (NCBI taxonomy): domain Eukaryota; kingdom Viridiplantae; phylum Streptophyta; class Magnoliopsida; order Solanales; family Solanaceae; genus Solanum; species Solanum pennellii. The sequence continues at coordinate 22,962,348 of NC_028642.1, forward strand.
TGGCATGCAATCATCGCCATCAGGAAGCAGACGCGGTCGAACGAAGTAAGGCGTGACACGCAGTCTTCTCTCTAAGACAGCAAATATAGTGGGACGACGTCGGGCGTCGAATGCCATCATCGCCCTTATACAGCATACATGGTAGGATGATGTCGAGCATGGCAGGTTATCATTGCCCTTGGACAGCACACATAATCGTATTACATAGGTTGTGGGAATTCTATCATCACCCTTGTGCAGCACACACGGTCGGACGACATCGGGTATTTGATGACATGATTGCCCTTGGATTGCACACACGGTCGGACAACGTTAGGCGTGCCATGCCAACATGGTCCTTTGGCTTCACACACGGTCAGACAACGACGAGCGTGGCATGCCATTATCGCCCTTGGATAGCACACACAATCAGACTATGTCGGATGTGGCATGCCATCATCGCCCTTGGGCAGAAAACACGGTCGGACATCGTCGGGTGTGGCATCCCATCATCGCCCTTGGAAAGCATACACGATAGGACAATGTCGTGCATGGAAGGTTATCATCGCCTTTGAACAGCACACAGGACTGGACAATGTAGGGCCTGGCATTCCTGCATGGCCCTTGGGCATTACACACGAAGACGTCAGGCGTGGCATGACATTATCGCCCTTGGGTAGCACACACGTTCGAACGATGTCGGGCGTGACATATCATTATCGCCCTTTGGAAGCACCCAGGGTCGGACGAATTTGGGCGTGGCATGCCATCATCGACCTTTGATAACATACACGGTCGGACGACGTCGAGCGTGGCATGCCATCATCGCCATTAGGTCTCACACACAATCAGACGGCGTCGGGTGTGGCATGCCATTATCGCCATTAGGTGGCACACAGGGTCGGACGTGGCATCTTTGCCCTTGGACAGAACACATGATCGGACGACCTCGAGCGTGGCATGCCCGGATGGCCCTTGGGCAGCACACACGGTCAGATGAAGGCGGACGTTGGAATAACATTATCCCCATTAGGAAGCACATGCCGTCAGATGACATCGGGCTTGATATGGTATCTTCTCTCTTAGACACAGATGGTGGGACGACATCGGCGTGGTATGCCATCATCGCCATTGGATATAATACCCAGCTAGACTACGTTGGATGTGGCATGTCATCATGGCTCTTTTCCAGCATACATGGTCGGAGAACATCGGGAATGGCAGACCATCATCGCCCTTGGACAACATACACAGGGTCGGACGACGTCAGGCATGGTATGCCATCATCTCCTTTGGACATCATACACGGTTGGACAATGTCAGGCATGGCATCCCATCATCGCCCTTGGAAAGCATACACGATCGAACGACGTCGGGCGCGACATGTTATCATCGTCCCTGAATAGCACACACGATTGAACAATGTAGGGATTTGCATGCCCGAATGGCCCTTTGGCAGCACACACAGTTTGATGACATTGGGCGTGGCATGCCATTATAACCCTTGTACAGCACAAACATTCGGACGACGTCGAGCATGACATGCAATCATCTCCCTTGGAAAGCACACACGGTCGGATGATGTCGTGCGTGGCATGCCATCATTACCCTTGGAAAGCATACACAGGGTCGGATGGCATCGGGCGTGACATGCCATCATCTCCCTTGGACAGCACATGGTCGCAAGACGTCGAGCGTAGCATGGTATCATTGCCCTTGGACTCCACACACGGTTGGACGACTTTTGGCGCAGCAATGCTATCATCGTCCTTGGGTAGTACACATGGTCGGATGACGTCAGGCATTAAATGCCATCATTGCCCTTGGCGGCATACACGATCGGACTACGTTAGGTGTGGCATATATTTTAATCCTTGCAAAGCATACACGATCAGATGATGTTGGGTGTCGTATGTTATCATTGCCCTTAGAGAGCAAACACGATCAATTGACATCAGGCGTGGCATGCCCGCATGGACCTTGGTTATCCCACACGGTCGAATGATGTCAGGCGTGGAATGCCAACACCGCCCTTTGAAAGCATACAATGTCGAACCACGTTGGGAGTGGCATGCAATCATCACCCTTGGACAGCTTACACGGTCGGATGACATCGGGCGTGGCATGCCATTATTGCCATCACGCCACACAAGCGGTCGTATGATTTCGTGCTTGGTATGCCATCATCGCCATTGGGAAGCACACGCGGTCAAACTACGTCAGGCGTGACATGCAGTCTTCGCCCTTAGACAACACATATAGTGAGACGACGTCGGGCGTGGAATACCATCATCGCCCTTAGACAGCATACATGGTAGGAAGACTTCGAGCATGGCATATTATCATTGCCCTTGGACAACACACACGATCGTGCTACATCGGGTGTGGCAATGCTATAATCGCCCTTGGCCAGCACCCACGATCGGACGACGTCAGGTGTTAAATGTTATCATTGCCCATGGACAACATACACGGTTGGATTATGTCGGGTGTGACATGTTATCATCGCTCTTCGAAACCAATCACAATCAGAAATTGTCGGGCGTGGGATGTTATCATCGCCCTTAGATATTACACATGATCGGATGAAGTTGAACGACAAATGACTGCATGGCCCTTGGGCAGCACACACAGTAGGATGACGTCGGGTGTGGCATGCCATCATCTCCTTTTGGCAGCAAAGGCGGTCAGACAAAGTCGGGCATGAGATTCCATCTTCTCCCTTAGATAACACAAATGGTGGGACGAAGTCGGGCGGAGCATGCCATCATCGCCCTTGGATAGCATAAACGATCGGACTACGTCAGGCGTCGCATGCCATCATGTCCCTTGGCCAGCATACACGGTTGGACAACGTTGGGCGTGGAACGCCATCATCGCCCTTAAACAACATACACACGGTTGTATAACGTCTGTCATGACATCCAACATCGCCCTTGGAGAACAGACATGATCAGAGGACGTTGGGCGGGGCATGTTATCAACGCCCTTGGACTGCACACACGATCAGATGACATTGGGCATGGAAATGCTATCATCGCCCTTGTGCAGCACACACGGTCGGACGACGTCGGGTATTTGATGACATCATTGCCTTGGATAGCACACACGGTCGGACGACGTTAGGCGTGACATGCCAACATGGTTTTTTGGCTTGACACACGGTTGGACGACGATGAGCGTGGCATGCCATTATAACCTTGGACAGCATACACGATCAGACTACGTCGGGTGTGGAATGCCATCATCGCGCTTGGGCAGCATACACGGTTGGACAACGTCGGGTGTGGCATCCCATCATCGCCCTTGGAAAGCATACACGATCGGACAATGTCGTGCATGGCATGTTATCATCGCCTTTGAACAACACGCAGGACTGGACAATGTAAGGCGTGGCATTCCCGCATGGCCCTTGGGCATTACACTCGAAGACGTCAGGCGTGGCATGCCATTATCGCCCTTGTGCAGCACACACGTTCGAACGATGTCGGGCGTGACATATCATTATCGCCCTTGGGAAGCACACAGGGTCAGACGAATTAGGGCGTGGCATGCCATCATCTCCCTTTGACAACATACACGGTTGGACGACGTCAAGCATGGCATGCCATAATCGCAATTAGGCCGCAAATGCAATCAGCCAGCGTCGAGCATGGCATGCCATCATCGCCATTAGGCAGCACACAGGGTCGGACGATGCCATCTTTGCCCTTGGACAGCACACACGATCGGATGACCTCAAGCGTGACATGCCTGAATGGCCCTTAGGCAGCACACACAGTCTGATGAAGTCGGGTGTTGCAATACCATCATCCCAATAAGGAAGCACACGCGGTCAGATGACATCAGGCTTGATATGCCATCTTCTCCCTTAGACAACACAGATGGTGGGACGACATCGGGCGTGGTAATCCATAATCGCCATTGGAAAGAATACACAGCTAGACTACGTTTGTGTGGCAGGCCATCAAGGCCCTTGGCAAGCACACACGATCGGACAACATCGGGAGTGGCGGACCATCATCGCCTTTGGATAGCATACACAAGGTCGGACGACTTCGCTCGTTGTATGCCATCATCGCCCTTTGACATCATACACGGTTGGACAAAGTCGGGCATGGCATCCCATCATCGCCATTGGAAAGCATACACGATCGGAAGACGACGTGGCATGTTATCATCGCCCCTGAACAGCACACACGATTGAATAACGTAGGGCTTTGAATGCCCGCATGGCCCTTGGGTAGCACACACGGTTTGATGACATTTGGCGTGGCATGCCATTATAAACCTTGTGCAACACAAACATTCGGACGATGTCGGACAGGACATGCAATCATCGCCCTTTCAAAGCACACACGGTCGGACGATGTCGTGCATGACATGCCATCATCACCCTTAGAAAGCATACACGATCGGGCATGGCATGTTATCATCGCCCATGAACAGCACACACGATTGGACCACGTAGGGCGTTGCATGCCCACATGGCCCTTGGGCAGTACACAGGGTTGGATGACGTCGGGCGAGGCATGCAATTATCGCCCTTGTGCAGCACACACGTTCAAACGACGTCTAGCATGAAATGCGATCATCTCCCTTGGGAAGCACACACGGTTGGACAATGTCGAGCATGGCCTTCCCTCATCACTCCTGCACAGCATACATGGTCAGACGACGTCGGGTATTTCATGCCATCATCGCCATTGGGAAGCACACGCAGTCGAACCACGTCAGGTGTGACATGCAGTCTTCGCCCTAAGACAACACATATAGTGGGATGACGTCGGGCGTCGAATGCAATCATCGCCCTTAGCAGCATACATGGTAGGACGACGTCGACCATGGCATGTTATAATTGATCTTAGATAGCATACATAATCGTACTACATCGGGTGTGGCAATGTTACAATCGCCCTTGGCCAGCTTACACGAGCGGACGACGTCGGGTTTTAAATGTTATCATTGCCCATGGACAACATACACGGTTGGACTACGTCGGGTGTGACATGTTATCATCGCCCTTCGAAACCAATCACAATAAGAAATTGTCGGGCGTGGGATGTTATCATCGCCCTTAGATATCACATATGATAGGATGAAGGTGAACGTGAAATGTCTGCATGGACCTTGGGCAGCACACACGGTACGATGACGTTGGGCGTGGCATGCCATCATTGCTATTGGGTAGCACAGGCGGTCAGACGACGTCGGGCATGAGATGTCTTCTTCTCCCTTGGACAGCAGAAATGGTGGGACAACGTCGACGGAGCATGCCATCATCGCCCTTGGACAGCATAAACGATTGGACAACGTCAGGGGTGGCATGACATCATGACCCTTGGCCAGCACACACGATCGGACAACGTCGGGCGTGGCACGCCATCATCGCCCTTCGACTGCATACACACGATTGTATTACATCTAGCATGACATCGAACATCGCCCTTTGACAACATACATGATCGGACGACGTTGGGCGGGGCATGTTATCATCGCCCTTGGACTGCACAAACGGTCAGATGACGTTGGGCTTGGAAATGCTATCATCGCCCTTGGGCAGCACACACGGTCGGACAACATTGACGTGGAATGCCATCATCACCCTTGTGCAGCACACGCAGTCGGACGACGTCGGGTATTTGATGACATCATTGCCTTGGATAGCACACATGTTTGGACGACGTTTGGCGTGACATGCCAACATGGTTTTTTGGCTGCACGGTTAGACGACGATGAGCGTGGTATGCCATTATAACCTTGGATAGCACACACGATCAGACTACATCAGGTGTGGCATGCCATCATCGCCCTTGGGCAGCACACAGGGTTGGACAACGTCGGGTGTAGCATCCCATCATCGCTCTTGGAAAGCATACACTATCGGACAATGTCGTGCATGGCATGTTATCATTGCCTTTGAACAACACACAGAGCTGGACAACGTAGGGCGTGGCATTCCCGCATGGCCCATGGGCATTACACACAAAGACGTCGGGCGTGGCATGCCATTATCGCCCTTGTGCAGCACACACGTTCAAACGATGTCGGGCGTGACATATTTTTATCGCCCTTGGGAAGCACACAGGGCCAGACGAATTTGGGCGTGGCATGCCATCATTTCCGTTTGACAACATACACGGTTGGACAACGTCGAGCGTGGCATGCCATCATCTCCATTTTAGGCCGCAAATGCAATCATCCGGCTTCGGGTGTGGCATGCCATCATCGCCATTAGGCAGCACACTGGGTCGGACGATGCATGCCCGCATGTCCATTGGGCAGCACACACGGTTGGATGACGTCGGGCGAGGCATGCCATTATCGCCCTTGTGCAGCACAAACGTTCAAACGACGTCCAGCATGACATGCAATCATATCCCTTGGGCAGCACACACGGTTGGACAATGTCGAGCATGGCATTCCATCATCGCTCTTGGACAACATACACGGTCAGGCGACGTAGGGTGTGGCATGCCATCATCGGCTTTGGACATCATACACGGTTGGAAAAAATTGGGCATGGCATCCCATCATCGCCCTTGCAAAGAATACATGATCGGACGACGTCGGGCGTGGCATGTTATCATCGCCCCTGAACAGCACAAATGATTTGACCACGTAGTGCGTTGAATGCCTGCATGTCCTTTGGGCAGCACACATGGTTGGATAACTTCGAGTGTGGCATGCCATCATCGCCATTGGGAAGCACACGCGGTCAGACGACGTCAGGCATGACACGCCATCTTCGCCCTTGGACAACACACACAGTGAGACTATGTCGGGCATGGCATGCCATAATCGCCCTTGGACAGAATACAAGGTCAAACTACGTCAGGCGTGGTATGCCATTATGGACCTTAGACAACATATATGGTAGGACAACGTCGGGCATTAAATGTTATCATTTCCTATAGACAACACACACGATCGGACTACATAGGTCATGGAAATGCTATAATCGCCCTTGGGTAGCACACACGATCGGCAATGTCGTGTGTTAAATGCCATCATTTCTGTTGGACCGGATTTACGGTCGGACTACGTCGGGTGTGGCATCTTATCATCGCCCTTTGAAAGCATACACGATCGGACGAGTCAGGCGTGGCATGTTATCATCGCCCTTTGATAGCACAAACGAACGAACGATGAGCATGGCATGCCCGCATAGCCCCTGGGCAGCACACACGGTCAGATGACGTCGGGCGTGGCATGACATCATCGCCATTGGGTAGCACACGCGGTTGGACAACTGTGGGTATGAAATGTAATCTTCGACCTTGGATCGCCCTTGGACAGCTTACACGGTTGGACGATGTTGGGTGTGGCATGCCATCATCGCCATGAGGCAGCACACGCGGTCGAACGGCGTCGGGCGTGGCATGCCATCATCGCCATGGAGGAGCACATGCGGTCGGACGACGTCACGTGTGACATGACATCTTTTCCCTTGGACAACACACCCGGTGGGACAACGTCGGGCATGATATGCCATCATCGACCTTGGATAGAATATATGGTCGTATGACGTCGAGCGTGGCTCGACATCATGGTCCTTGGACAGCACAAACGGTAAGACTACGTCAGGCATGGAAGGCCATCATTGTCCTTGGAGATCATACACAGTAGGGCGACGTCGAGCATGGAATGTTATCATTGACCTTTGAAAGCACACACGATCATACAACATCAGGCATGGAAATACTATAATCGCCCTTGGGCAGCACAAACGGTTGAACGACAACAAGCATTAAATGCCATCATTGCCCTTGGACAACATTTATAGCCGGAATACGTCGGATGTGGCACGTTATCATCGCCCTTTAAAAGCATACACGATAAAACGACATTGAGCTTGGCATGTTATCATCTCCTTTGGACAGCACATACGATTGGATGACGTCGGGCATGGCATGCTTGCATGTCCCTTGGGCAGTACACACGGTCAGATGACGTTGGGTGTGGCATGTCATCATTTCCATTGGGAAACACAAGAGGACGGATGTCGTCGGGTGTGACATGCCATCTTCTTCCTTGGACAATAAACACGGCAGGACGACGTCCGGCGTGGCAAGCCATCATATCCCTTGGACAGCATACACGGTCAGACTACATTAGATGTGGCATAGTGTCTGGCCCTTGGCCAGCACACACGGTCGAACAACGTCGGGCGTGGCACGTGGTCATCGCCCTTCGACACCATACACAGGGTCAGACAACGTCGGGTGTGGAATACCATTATCCCCTTGGGTAGCACACATGGTCGAACAACGTCGGGGGTGGTATCCCATCATCGCTCTTGGAAAGAATACACGATCGGACAATGTTGTGCGTGGCATGTTATCATCGCCCTTGAACAATACACACGATAGGACAACATAGGGCGTGGAATTCCCGCATGACCATTGGGCATTACACACAGTCGGATGACGTCGGGCGTGGCATGCCATTATAGCCCTTGGGCAGCACACACGTTGGGAAGATTTTGAGTGTGGCATGTCATTATCGCCCTTGGACAGCATAGACGGTCGGACGACGTCGAGCGTGGCAGGCCATCATCGCCATTAGGCAGCATGCGCGGTAGGACGGCATCGGGCGTGGCATGCCATCATCTCCATTGGGTAGTTCACGGGGTCGGACGACATTAGGTGTGACATGCCATCTTCGCCCTTGGACAGCACACAAAGTGGGACGACGACGGGCATGGCATGCCATCATCGCCCTTGGACAGCATACACATGTTCGGACGATGTTGAGAGTGGCATGCCATCATCGCTCTTGGAGAGCATACACGGTAGGAGGACGTCAAGACTGGCATGTTATTATCGCCTTTGGACTGCACATACGATTGGACTACGTCGGGCGTGGCAACGCTATAATCGCCCTTGGGCAGCACATACGGTCGGACGACGTCGAGCATTAAATGCCTTTATTGCCTTTGATAGCATACACAGTCGGACTATGTTTGGTGTAACATGTTATCATCTCCCTTGGAAAACATACACGATCGTACAGCGTCGTGCGTGGCATGTTATTATCGTCCTTGGACAACACAAACGATCGAATGACGTCGGGCGTGGCATGCCGCATGGCCCATGGCCCATGGGCAGGTGACAAGGTTGGCTGAAGTCAGGCGTGACATGCCATATTCGCCCTTGGACAGCACACCGGTGGGACGCTGTCGGGCATGGCATGCCATCATCGCCCTTGGACAGCATACACATGGTCAGACGAAGTCGGGCGTGGCATTCCATCATCGCCCTTTGACAGCATGCACGGTAGGACGACGTCGATCATGGCATGTAATTATCGCCCTTGGACAGCACATGAGGTGGTGCGACATCGGTCGTGGCTAGCCATCGTCACCCTTGGACAACATACACATGTTCGGACAACATCGGGCGTGGCATCCATCATCGTCCTTGTACAACATACACGGTCAGACGACGTCGGGCGTGGCATGTTATCATCGCCCTTGGACTGCACACAAAGTCGGATGATGTTGGGCGTGGCAATGCCATCATCATCCTTGGGGAGCACATACGGTCGACGTGGCATGCCATCATCGCCTTTAGACTGCTCACACGGACAGACGACGTCGGGCCTGGCATGCCATCATCGCACTTATTATCCACAAATGTGCGGACGAGGTTAGGCGTGGCATTGTATCATCGCCCTTAGACAACATACATGGTCTGAATATGTCGGGTGTGGCATGTTGTCATCACCCTCGGAAAGCATTCACGATCAGGTGACGTTGGGTGTGGCATGTTATTAGCTCCCTTGGACAGCACACGCGATCGGATGACGTCGGGCATGGCATGCTTGCATGGCCCTTGGGCAGTACACACGGTTAGATGATGTTGGGTATGGCATGCAATCATTGCCATTGGGAAGCACAAGTGGACGGATGACGTCGGGAGTGACATGCCATCTTCTCCCTTGGACAAGACACACGGTGGGACGACGTCGGACGTGGGACGCCATCATATCCCTTGGACAGCATACACGGTCAGACTACGTTAGGCGTGGCATGCTGTCTTGGCCCTTGGCCAGCACACATGCTTGAACGATGTCGGGCGTGGCACGCCGTCATCACCCTTGGACACCATATACAGGGTCAAACAACGTCGGGTGTGGAATTTCATCATCTCCCTGGGACAACATACACGATCGGACGGCGTCGGGTGTGGTATATTATCATCGCCCTTGGACTGCACACACGATCAGAAAATGTTGGGCTTTGCAATGTTATCATCTCCCTTGGGCAACATACACGGTCGGACGACGTAAGGTGCTAAATTCTATTTTTGCCTTTTGGACAACACAGATGGTCGAATGACGTCGATGTGGCATGCCATCATCGCCTTTGGACTGCACACATGGACGTATAACGTCGGGAGTGGCATGACATAATTGCACTTATGTAGCACACACGATCGCATGACAACGGCTGTGGTTATGGCATCATCGCATTTGTAATTTACACATGATCCGACGACGTTAGGTGTGAAATGTTATCATCACCCTCGGACAGGAGACACGATCAGACGACCTCGGTCATGGGATGATCGCATGGCCTTTGGGTCGCACACACGGTCGGACGAGGCCAGGCGTGGAATGCCATCATCGCCATTGGTAGCACATGTGGAACGACGGCATCGGGCATGAGATGCCATCTTCGCCCTTGGACTCTACACATGGTGGGACGACGTTGGGAGTGGCATGCCATAATCGCCCTTGGACAGAATACATGGTCAAACTACGTCAGGCGTGACATGCCATTATTGCCCTTAGACAACATACACGGTCGGACAACGTCGGGAATGACATAATATCATTTCCTATAGAAAACACACACGATCGGGAATGTCGTGTGCTAAATGCCATCATTGCCGTTGGACAACATTTACGGTCAGACTACGTCGGGTGTGGCATGTTATCATCGCCCTTCGAAAGCATAGACGATCGGACGAGTCAGTCGTGGCATGTTATCATCACCCTTTCATAGCACACACGAACGAATGATGAGCATGACATGCACGCATAGCCCCTAGGCAGCACACACTGTCGGATGACGTCATGCGTGGCATGACATCATCGCCATTGGGTAGCACACGTGGTCGGACAACTGCGGGTGTGAAATGTAATCTTTGACCTTGGATCGCCCTTGGACCGCATACACGGTTGGACGAAGTTGGGTGTTGCATGCCATGATAGCCCTTGGAAAGCATACACGGTCGGATGACGTCGGGGTGGCATGCCATCATCTCCATTAGGCAGCACACGTGGTCGAACGGCGCCGGGCGTGGCATGCCATCATCGCCATTGAGGAGCACTCGCGGTCGGACGACGTCAGGTGTGACATGCCATCTTTTCCCTTGGACAAAACACCCGGTGGGACAAGTCAGGCATGATATGCCATAATCGACCCTTGATAGAATACATGGTCGTATGACGTCGAGCTTGGCTTGACATCATGGTCCTTTGACAACACAAACGGTAAGACTACGTCGGGCATGGCAGGCCATCATCGCCCTTGGAGCGCATACACAGTAGGGCGACGTCGAGCATGGCATGTTATCAGTGCCCTTGGAAAGCACACACGATCGTACTGCATCATGTGTGGAAATACTATAATCGCCCTTGGGCAGCACAAACGGTTGAACGACGTCAGGCGTTAAATGCCATCATTGCCCTGGACAACAGTTATGGTCGGACTACGTCGGATGTGGCACGTTATCATCGCCCATTGAAAGCATACACGATCAAATGACATCGAGCATGGCATGTTATCATCGCCCTTGGATAGCACACACGATCGGATGACGTCGGGCATGGCATGTTTGCATGTCCCTTGGGCAGTACACACGGTCAGATGACGTTGGGTGTGGCATGTCATCATTACCATTGGGAAACACAAGTGGACGAATGACGTCGGGTGTGACATGCCATCTTCTTCCTTGGACAATACACACGGTGGGACGACGTCGGGTGTGGCATGCTGTCATGGCCCTTGGCCAGCACACACGGTAGGAGGACGTCAAGACTGGCATGTCATTATCGCCCTTGGACATCACACAGGATTGGACTACGTCGGGCGTGGCAATGCTATAATCGCCCTTGGGCAGCACATACGGTCGGACGACATTGAGCAATAAATGCTTTTATTGCCCTTGGATATCATACATAGTCAGACTATGTCGGGTGTAACATGTTATCATCGCCCTTGGAAAGCATACACGATCAACACAGCGTCGTGCGTGGCATGTTATTATCATCCTTGGACAACACAAATTATCAAATGACATCAGGTGTGGCATGCCTGCATGGCACATGGGAAGTTTACACGGTCGGATGAAGTCGGGCGTGGCATGACATCATCGCCATTGGGAAGCAAACACGATCAGACAACGACGAGTGTGGCATGCCATCATCACCCTTGGACAGCATACACGTTCCAACAATGTCGGGCGTGACATATCATTATCTCCCTTGGGAAGCACACAGGGTCGGACAAATTTTTGTGTGCCATCATCGCCCTTTGACAACATTCACGGTCAGACGACATCGAGCGTGGCATACCATCGTCGCCATTAGGCCGCACACAACTTCAGACGGCGTCGGGTGTGGCATGCCATCATCGCCATTAGGCAGCACACAAGGTCGGACGATGCCATGTTCGCCCTTGTACAACACACACGATCCGACGACCTCGAGCGTGGCATGCCCGAATGGACCTTAGGCAGCACACATGGTCAGAAGATGTCAGACGTTGCAATACCATCATCCCTATTAGGAAGCACACGCGGTCAGATGACATCGGGATGGATATGCCATCTTCTCCCTTAGACAACACAGATGATGGGACGACATCGGGCGTGCTATGCCATCATCGCCATTGGAAATAATACACGGCTAGACTACGTTGGTTGTGGCATGCCATCATGGCCCTTGGCCAGCACACATGGTCGGACAACATCGGGCGTGGTATGCCATGATCGCCCTTAGACATCATACATGGTTGGACAAAGTCGGGCATGGCATCCCATCATCGCCCTAGGAAAGCATACACGATTGAACGACGTCGGGCGTGGCATGTTATCATCGGCCCTGAATAGCAGACACGATTGAACAATGTAGGGCTTTGCATGCCCGCATGGTTCTTGGGCAGCACACACGGTTTGATAACATTGGGTGTGGCATGCCATTATCACCGTTGTGCAGCACACACATTCGGACAGCGTCGGGCATGACATGCAATCATCGCCCTTGGAAGGCACACACGGTCGGACGATTTCGTGCGTGACATGCCATCATCACCCTTGGAAAGCATACACGATCGGACGACATCGGGCGTGGCATGTTATCATCGCCCCTTAACAGCACACACGATTGGACCACGTAGGGCGTTCCATGCCCGCATGGCCATTGGGCAGCACACACGGTTGGATGACTCGGGCGAGGCATGCCATTATCGCCCTTGTGCAGCACAAACGTTCAAACGACGTCCAACATGACATGCAATCATATCCCTTGGGCAGCACACACGGTTGGACAATGTCGAGCGTGGCATGCCATCATCGCCATTGGGAAGCACACGCGGTCAGACGACGTCAGGCATGACATGCCATCTTCGCCCTTGGACAACACACAGTGAGACGATGTCGGGCGTGGCATGCCATAATCGCCCTTAGACAGAATACATGGTCAAACTACGTCAGGCGTGGCATACCATTATGGCCCTTAGACGACATATATGGTCAGAAAATGTCGGGCATTACATGTTATCATTTCCTATAGACAACAACACGATCGGACTACATAGGTCATGGAAATGCTATAATCGCCCTTGGGTAGCACACACGATCGGACGATTTTGTATGTTAAATGCCATCATTGCCGTTGGACAGCATTTACGGTCGTACTACGTCGGGTGTGGCATGTTATCATCGCCCTTTGAAAGTATACACGATCGTACGACCTCAGGCGTGGCATGTTATCATCGCCTTTGGATAGCACACACAAACGGACGACGAGCATGGCATGCCCGCATGGCCCCTGGGTAGCACACACGGTCGGATGAAGTCGGGCGTGGCATGACATCATCGCCATTGGGTAGCACACGCGGTCGGACAACTTCGGGTGTGACATGTAATCTTCGACCTAGATCGTCCTTGGACAGCATACACCGTTGGACGAAGTTGGGTGTGGCATGTCATAATAGCCCTTGGAAAGCATACACGGTCTGATAACGTCGGGTGTGGCATGCCATCATCGCCATAAGGCAGCACACACGATCGAACGACGTCGGGCGTGGCATGCAAGCATCGCCAATAAGGAGCACACGCGGTCGGACGACGTCAGGTGTGACATGCCATATTTTCCCTTGGATAACACACAAGGTGGGACAACGTCGGGCATGGCATGCCATCATCGCCCTTGGATGGAATACATGGTCAGATGACGTCGAGCGTGGCATGACATCTTGGTCCTTGGACAGCACAAACGGTAAGATAACGTCGGGCATGGCAGGCCTTCATCGCCCTTGGAGAGCATACACAGTAGGGCGACGTCGATCATGGCATGTTATCATTGCCCTTGGAAAGCACACACGATCGTACTACATCAGGCGTAAAAACACTATAATCGCTCTTGGGCTGCACAAACGGTTGGGTGTGGCATGCCATAATTGCCATTGGGAAGCACAAGTGGACGAATGACGTAGGGCGTGACATGCCATCTTCTTCCTTGGACAACACACACGATCGGACTACGTTAGGCGTGGCATGCTGTCATGGCCCTTTGCCAACACACACGGTCGAATGACGTCGGGCATGGCAGGCCGTCATCGCCCTTGGACACCATACACAGGGTCAGACAACGTCGGGTGTGGAATGACATCATCCCCTTCAGTAGCACACACGGTCGAACAACGTCGTGGGTGGCATCCCATCATCGCTCTTAGAAAGAATACACGATCTGACAATGTTGTGCGTGGCATGTTATCATCGCCCTTGAACAACACACACGATAGGACAACATAGGGCGTGGCATGCCCGCATGGCCATTGGGCATTTCACACAGTCGGATGACCTCGGGTGTGGCATGCCATTATAACCCTTGGGTAGCACACACGTTGGGAAGATTTTGAGTGTGGAATGTCATCATCTCCCTTGGACATCATACATGGTCGGACGACGTCGAGCGTGGCATTCCATCATCGCCATTAGGCAGCATGCGCTGTAGGAAGGCATCGGGCGTGGCATGCCATCATCTCCATTGGGTAGTACACGGGGTCAGACGACATTAGGTGTGACATGCCATCTTCGCCCTTGGACAGCACACACAGTGGGAGGACGACGGGCATGGCATGCCATCATCGCCCTTGGACAGCATACACATGTTCGGACGATGTCGGGATTGGCATGCCATCATTACTCTTGGACTGCATACACGATAGGAGAACGTCAAGACTGGCATGTTATTATCGCCCTTGGACTGCACACACGATTGGACTACGTCGGGCGTGGCAATGCTATAATCGCCATTGGGCAGCACATACGGTCGGACGACATTGAGCATTAAATGCCTTTATTGCCCTTGGATAACATATGTAGTCGGACTACGTCGGGTGTAACATGCTATCATCGCCTTTGGAAAGCTTACACGATCGACACAGCGTCGTGCGTGGCATGTTATGATAATCCTTGGACAGCACAAACGATCGAATGACGTCAGGTGTGGCATGCCTTCATGGCCCATGGGAAGTTTACACGGTCGGATGAAGTCGGGTGTGGCATGCCATCATCGCCATTGGGAAGCACACACGATCGGACAACGACGATTGTGGCATGCCATCATCGCCCTTTGACAGCATACACGGTTGGACTACGTCAGGCATAGCATGCCATCAGGGCCCTTGGCCAGCACACACGGTCGGACGAAGTCGAGCGTGGCACAACATCATCTCCCTTTGACAATACAAGAGACTGAACAACGTCATACATGGCATGCTCGCATGGCCCTCATACAGCACACACGATCGGATGATGTTGGGCGTGGCATGCCATCATCGCCATTAGGCAACACATGCAGTCGGACGACGTTGGGCGTGACATGTCGTCTTCGCCCTTGGACAGTACACATGGTGCGACGATGTTGGGTGTGCAATGACATCGTTGTCCATTGACAGAATACACGGCCGGACTACGTCGGGCTCGGCATGCCATCATGGACCTTTGCTAGCACACACAGTCGGACGATGTCGGGCATGGAAGGCCATCGTCTCCCTTGGACAGCATACACAAGGTCGGACGACGTCGAGCGTGGCCTTCCATCATCGCCCTTGGATAGCATACATGGTCGTACTACATCGGGCGTGGCATATTATCATCTCCCTTCGACTGCACACACGGTCTCACTACATTGAACGTGGCAAAACTATCATCGCCCTTGGGAAGCACACACGGTCAGACTACGTCGGGTGTTAAAGTCCGTCATTGCCCTTTTTAGTGGACACACGGTCGTACGAAGTCGACGTGGCATGCCATCATCGCATTTGGACAGCACATGGATAGACGACATCTGGTGTGGCATGCCATCATCGCCCTTGTGCATCACACACGGTAGGACAACGTCAGTCATTAGATGCCATCATTGCCCTTGGATAGCCCACACGGTTGGACGACGTTAGGCGTGGCATGCCATCATTGCGCTTAGACAACACACACGATCGAACTACGTTGGGCGTGGCATGTCATCATCGCCCTTGGACAGCACAAATGAACGGACTACGTTGGGCGTGGCATGCCATCATCGCCCTTGTGCAACACACACATTTGGAAAAAGTCGGGCATGGCATCCCATCATCGCCCTTGGAAAGCATACACGATTGGACGACGTCGGGCGTGGCATGTTATCATCGCCCCTGAATAGCACACACGATTGAACCACGTAGGGCGTTGCATGCCCCCCTGGACCTTGGGCAGCAAACACGGTTGGATGATGTTGGGTGTGGCATGCCATTATCGACATTGTGAAGCACACACGTTCAGACAACGTGGGGCGTGACATACAATCATCGCCCTTGGGTAGCACACACGGTCGAACGATGTCGGGCGTGGCATTCCATCATCTCCCTTGGACAGCATACACAGTAAGACTACGTCAGGTGTGGCATGCTATTATCGCCCTTGGGCAGCACACACGTTCGGACGACGTCAGACGTGACATGCCATTATCACACTTGGGCAGCACACACGGTCGGACGATGTCGGGCATGGCATGCCATCATCGCCCTTTGATAGTATACATGATCGGACGACGTTAGGCGTGGCACGCCATCATCGCTCTTCGATAGCATACACGGTCGAATGACGTCAGGCGTGGCATGCCATCATCGCCATTAGGCAACAGAAGATCGAACAACGTCGGGCATTGCATGACATCATCATCATTGGACAGCACACGCAGTCGGATGACTTCAGGCGTGACATGCCATATTCGCCCTTGGACAGCACACCGGTGGGACGCTGTCGGGAATGACATGCCATCATCGCCGTTGGATAACATACACATGGTCGGACGATGTCGGTCGTGGCATGCCATCATCACCCTTTGACAGCATGCACGGTAGGACGACGTCGATCATGGCATGTTATTATCGCCCTTAGACAGCACACACGGTCGTGCGACATCGGGCTTGTCTAGCCATCTACACCCTTGGACAACATACAAATGTACGGACAACATCAGGCGTGGCATCCATCATCGTCCTTGGACAACATACACGGTCGGACGACGGCGGGCTTTGCATGTTATCATCGCCCTTGGACTGCACACATAGTCGAACGATGTTGGGCGTGGCAATGCTATCATCTCCCTTGGGCAGCACATATGGTCGGACGACATTGGGCATATAAATTCCATCATTGCCCTTTTGACATCACGCATGGTCGAACGAAGACGACGTGGCATGCTATCATCGCCTTTGGACTGATCACACGGACGGACGACATCGGGCCAGGCATGCCATCATCGCCCTTGTTATCCACACACGATCGGACGACGTCAGGCGTGGCATGTTATGATCGCACTTAGACAACATACATGGTCGAAATACGTCAGGTGTGTCATGTTATCATCTCCCTCGAAAATCATACACGATCAGGCGACGTTGGGTGTGGCATGTTATCATCTCCCTTGGACAGCACATGCGATCGGATGACGTCAGGCATGGCATGCTTGCATGTCACTTAGGCAGTACACACGGTCAGATGACGTTGGGTATGGCGTGCAATCATTGCCATTGGGAAGCACAAGTGGACGGATGACTTCGGGCATGACATGCCATCTTCTCCCTTGGACAAGACACATGGTGGGACGACGTCGAACGTGGCACGCCATCATATACCTTGGACACCATACACGGTCGGACTACATTAGGCGTGGCATGCTGTCTTCGCCCTTGGCCAGCACACACGGTCGAACGACGTCGGTGGTGGCATGCCGTCATCACCCTTGGACACCATACACAGGGTCAGACAACGTAGGGTGTGGAATGTCATCATCTCCCTTGGACAACATACACGATCGGACGACGTTGGGTGTGGCATATTATCATCGCCCTTGGACTGCACACACGATCAGACAATGTTGGGCTTTGCAATGTTATCATCTCCCTTGGCAACGTACACGGTCGGACGACGTTAGGTGTTAAATTCCATTTTCCCTTTGCACCGCACACATGGTCGAATGACGTCGATGTGTCATGCTATCATCGCCTTTGGACTGCACACACGAATGTATAACGTCGGGAAAGGCATGACATCATTGTACTTGTGTAGCACACAGGATCAGATGACGTCGGCTGTGGTAATGCCATCATTGCCCTTGTAATGTACACATGATCCGACGACGTTAGGTGTGAAATGTTATAATCACCCTATGACAGGAGACACGATCAGACGACTTGGGTCGTGGAATGACCACATGGCCTTTGGGTTGCACACATGGTCGGACAATGCCGAGCGTGGAATGCCATCATCTCCATTGGTAGCACATGTGTAAGGACGACATCGGGCTTGAGATGCCATCTTCACCCTTGGACAGTACACATGGTGGGACGACGTGGGGCGTGGCATGCCGTAATCACCTTTGGACAGAATACATGGTAAAACTACGTCAGGCGTGGCATGCCATTATGGCCCTTAGACAACATACACAGTCGTACAACGTCGGGCATGACATGTTATCATTTCCTATGGATAACACACACGATCATCCCTGGGTATTACACACGATCGGAAGATGTCGTGAGTTAAATGCCATCATTGCCGTTGGACAGCATTTACGGTCTGACTACGTCGGGTGTTGCATGTTATCATCGCCCTTTGAAAGCATACACGATCAGATGACGTCAGGCGTGGCATGTTATCATCGCCCTTTGATAGCACACACGAACGGACGACGAGAATGAAATGCCTGCATGGCCCCTGGGCACCACACACGGTCGGATGACGTCGGGCGTGGCATGACATAATCGCCATTGGGTAGCACACACGGTCAGACAACTGCGGGTGTGAGATGTAATCTTTGACCTTTGATCGCACTTGGACAGCATACACGGTTGGACGGCGTTGGGTGTGGCATGCCATGATATCCCTTGGAAAGCATACACGGACGGATGACGTCGGGTGTGGCATGCCATCACGTTATTAGGCAGCACACGCGTTCGAACAGCGTCGGGCGTGGCATGCCACATCGCCATTAAGGAGCACACGCGGTCGGACGACGTCAGGTGTGACATGCCATATTTTCCCTTGGACAACACACCGGTGGGACAACGTCGGTCATGATATACCAACATCGCCCTTGGATAGAATACATGGTCGGATGACGTCGAGCGCGACATGACATCATGGACCTTGAACAACACAAACGGTAAGACTACGTCGGGCATGGCAGGCCATCATCGCCCTTGGTGAGCATACATAGTGGGGCGATGTCGAGCATGGCATGTTATCATTTCCCTTGGAAAGCACACACGATCGTACTACATCAGGCGTGGAAATACTATAATCGCCCATGGGCAGCACAAACGGTTAAACGATGTCAGGCGTTAAATGCCATCATTGACCTTGGACAACATTTATGGCCAGACTACATCGGATGTGGCATGTTATCATCGCCCTTTGAAAGCATACACGATCAAAAGACCTCGGGCGTTGCATGTTATCATCGCCCTTGGACATCACACACGATCGGATGACGTCGGGCATGGCATGCTTGCATGTCCCTTGGGCAGTACAAACGGTCAGATGACGTTGGGTGTAGCATGCCATCATTGTCATTGTGAAGCACAAGTCGACGGATGACGTCGGGCGTGACATGCCATCTTCTTCCTTGGACAATAAACACGGTGGGACGACGTCGGGCATGGCACGCCATCATATCCCTTGGACAGCATACACGGTCAGACTACGTTAGACGTTGCATGCTGTCATGGCCCTTGGCCAGCACACACGGTCGAACGACGTCGAGCGTGGCACGCCGTCATCGCCCTTGGACTCCATACACAGGGTTAGACAACGTCGGGTGTGGAATGCCATCATCCCCTGGGTAGCACACACGGTCGAGCAACGTCGAGGGTGGCATCCCATAATCAATCTTGGAAAGAATACACGATGGGACAATGTTGTTTGTGGCATGTTATCATCTCCCTTGAATAGCAGAAACGATAGGACAACATAGGGCGTGGCATGCCCGCATGACCATTGGGCATAACACACAGTCAGATGACGTCGGGCATGGCATGCCATTATAGCCCTTGGGCAGCACACACGTTTGGAAGATTTTGAGAGTGGCATGTCATCATTTCCCTTGGACATCGTACACGGTCGGACGACGTCGAGCGTGGCATTCCATCATCGCCATTAGGCAGCATGCGCGGTACGACGGCATCGGGCGTGGCATGCCATCATCTCCATTGGGTAGTTCATGGGGTCGGACGACATTAGGTGTGACATGCTATCTTCTACCTTGGACACCAAACAAAGTGGGACGACGACGGGCATGGCATGCCATCATCGCCCTAGGACAGCATACACATGTTCGGACGATGTCGGGAGTGGCATGCCATCATCGCTATTGGACTGCATACACGGTAGGAGGACGTCAAGACTGGCATGTTATTATCGCCCTTGGACTGCACACAGGATTGGACTACGTCGGGCGTGGCAATGCTATAATCGCCCTTGGGCAGCACATACGGTCGGACGACGTCGAGCATTAAATGCCTTTATTGCCTTTGATAGCATACACAGTAGGACTATGTTGGGTGTAACATGTTATCATCTCCCTTGGAAAACATACACGATCGTACAACGTCGTGCGTGGCATGTTATTATCGTCCTTGGACAGCACAAACGATCGAATGACGTCGGGCGTGGCATGCCTGCATGGACCATGGGAAGTTTACACGATCAGACAACGACGAGTGTGGCATGCCATCATCCCCCTTGGACAGCATACACGGTTGGACTACGTCAGGCGTGGCATGCCATCATGGCCCTTGGCCAGCACACACACGGTCGGACGAAGTCGAGTGTGGCACGACATCATCTCCCTTGGACAGTACAAGCGACTGGACAACGTCATACATGGAATGCTCGCATGGCCGTCCTACAACACACACGATCGGATGATGTTGGGCGTGGCATGCCATCATCGCCATTAGGAAACACATGAAGTCGGACGATGTTGGGCGTGACATGTCGTCTTCGCCCTTGGACAGTACACATGGTGGGACGATGTTAGGTGTGCCATGACATCATTTCCCATTGACAGAATACACGGTCGGACTACGTCGGGCTCGGCATGCCATCATGGCCCTTTGCTAGCACACACAGTCGGACGATGTCGGGCATGGAAGGCCATCGTCGCCCTTGGACAGCATGCACAGGGTCGGATGACGTCGAGCGTGGCCTTCCATCATCGACCTTGGATAGCATACATAGTCGTACTACATCGAGCGTGGCATATTATCATCTCCCTTTGACTGCACACACGGTCGGACTACATTGAACGTTGCAAAACTATCCTCGCCCTAGGGAAGAACACAAGGTGGGACTACGTTGGGCCTTAAAGGACAATTGCCCTTTTTACTGGACACATGGTCGTACGAAGTCGACGTGGCATGTCATCATCGCATTTGGACAGCACATGGATAGACGACGTCGGGTGTGGCATGCCAACATCGCCCTTGTGCATCACACACGGTAGGACGACGTCGAGCATTAGACGCCATCATTGCCCTTGGATAGCCCACACTGTTGGACGACGTTAGGCGTGGCATGCCATCATTACCCTTTGACAGCACACCTGATCGAACTACGTTAGGCGTGGCATGTCATCATCGCCCTTGGACAGCACAAACGAACAGACTACGTTGGGCGTGGTATGCCATCATCGCCCTTGTGCAACACACACGGTTGGACAATCTCGGGCATGGCATCCCATCATCGCCCTTGGAAAGCATACACGATCGGACGACGTCGGGCGTGGCATGTTATCATCGCCCCTGAATAGCACACACGATTGAACCACGTAGGATGTTGCATGCCCGCATAGCCCTTGGGCAGCAAACTCGGTTGGATGATGTTGGGTGTGGCATGCCATTATCGACATTGTGAAGCACACACGTTCAGACGACGTGGGGCGTGACATACAATCATCGCCCTTGGGTAGCACACACGGTCGAACATTGTCGGGTGTGGCATGCCATCATCTACCTTGGAAAGCATACACGGTAAGACGACGTCAGGTGTGGCATGCTATTATTGCCCTTGGGCTGCACACACATTTGGACGACGTCGGACATGACATGCCATCATCTCTCTTGGGCAGCACACACGATCGCACGATGTCGGGCGTTGAATGCCATCATCTCCCTTAGATAGTATACACGATCGGACGACGTTGGGCGTGGCACGCCATCATCGCTCTTCGATAGCATACATGGTCGAATGACGTTAGGCGTGGCATGCCATCATCGACATTAGGCAACACACGATCGAACAGCGTCGGGCCTTGCATGACATCATCGCCATTGGACAGCACACACAGTCGGACGACTTCAGGCGTGACATGCCATATTCGCCCTTGGACAGGACACTGGTGGGACGCTGTCGGGCATGACATGCCATCATCGCCCTTGGACAACATACACATTGTCGGACGATGTCGAGCGTGGCATGCCATCATCGCCCTTTGACAGCATGCACGGTAGGACGACGTCGATCATGGCATGTTATTATCGCCCTTGGACAGCACATACGGTCGTGCGACATCGGGCGTGGCTAGCCATCGTCACCCTTGGACAACATACACATGTTTGGACAACATCGGGCGTGGCATCCATTATTGTCCTTGGATAACATACACGGTTGGACGACATCGGGCGTGGCATGTTATCATCGCCCTTGGACTGCACACATAGTCGGACGATGTTGGGTGTGGCAATGCTATCATCTCCCTTGGGCAGCACATACGGTCAGACGACATTGCGCAAATAAATTCCATCATTGCCCCTTTGACAGCACGCATGGTCGAACGAAGTCGACGTGGCATGCCATCATCGCCTTTGGACTGCTCACACAGACGGACTACATCGGGCCAGGCATACCATCGTCGCCCTTGTTATCCACACACGATCGGAGGACGTCAGGCGTGGCATGTTATCATCGCCCTTAGAGAACATACATGGTCGGAATACGTCGGGTGTGTCATGTTATCATCTCCCTCGAAAAGCATACACGATCAGGCGACATTGGGTGTGGCATGTTATCATCTCCCTTGGATAGCACATGCGATCGGATGACGTCGGGCATGGCATGCTTGCATGGCCCTTGGGCAGTAGACACGGTAAGATGACGTTGGGTATGGCATGCAATCATTGCCATTGGGAAGCACAAGTGGACGGATGACTTCGGGCGTGACATGCCATCTTCTCCCTTGGACAAGACACACGGTGGTACGACGTCGGTGTGGCACGCCATCATATCCCTTGGACAGCATACACGGTCGGACTACGTTAGGCGTGGCATGCTGTCTTCGCCCTTGGCCAGTACACACGGTCGAACGACGTCGGGCGTGGCATGCCGTCATCACCCTTGGACACCATACACAGGGTCACAACGTCGGGTGTGGAATGCCATCATCTCCCTTGGACAACATACACGATCTGACGACGTCGGGTGTGGCATATTATCATCTCCCTTGGACTGCACACACGATCAGACAATGTTGGGCTTTGCAATGTTATCATCTCCCTTGGGCAACATACACGGTCGGACGACGTCAGGTGTTAAATTCCATTTTGCCCCTTGGACAGCACACATGGTCGAATGACATCGATGTGGCATGCCATCATCGCCTTAGGACTGCACACACGGATGTATAACGTCGGGAGTGGCATGACATCATTGCACTTGTGTAGCACACACGATCGGATGACGTCGGCTGTGGTTATGCCGTCATCGCCCTTGTAATGTACACATGATCCAACGATGTTAGGTGTGAAATGTTATCATCACCCTCGGACAGGAGACACGATCAGACGACCTCGGTCGTGGGATGACCACATGGCCTTTGGGTCGCACACACGGTCGGACAACGCCGAGTGTGGAATGCCATCATCTCCATTGGTAGCACATGTGTAAGGACGACATCGAGCATGAGATGCTATCTTCGCCCTTGGACTGTACAAATGGTGGGACGACGTCGGGCGTGGCATGCCGTAATCGCCCTTGGAAAGAATACATGGTCAAACTACGTCAGGTGTGGCATGCCATTATGGCCCTTAGACAACATACACGGTCGGACAACGTCGGGCATGACATGTTATCATTTCCTATGGACAACACGCACGATAGGACTACATAAGTCATGGAAATGCTATAATCGCCCCTAGGTAGCACACACGATCGGACGATGTCGTGAGTTAAATGCCATCATTGTCGTTGGACAGCATTTACGGTCGGACTACGTCGGGTGTGGCATGTCATCATCGCCCTTTGAAAGCATACACGATCGGACGACGTCAAGCGTGGAAATACTATAATCGCCCTTGGGCAGCACAAATGGTAGAATGATGTAAGGCGTTAAATGCCATCATTGCCCTTGGACAACATTTATGGCCGAACTACATCGGTTGTGGCATGTTATCATCGCCCTTTGAAAGCATACACGATCAAACGACGTCGAGTGTGGCATGCTATCATCGCCCTTGGACATCACACACGATCCGATGACGTCGGGCATGGCATGCTTGCGTGTCCCTTGGGCATTACACACGGTCAGATGACGTTCGGTGTGGCATGCCATCATTGCCATTGGGAAGCACAAGTGGACGGATGATGTCGGGCGTGACATGCCATCTTCTTCCTTGGATAATAAACACAGTGGGACGACGTCGAGCATGGCACGCCATCATATCCCTTGGACAGCATACACGGTCAGACTACGTTACACATTGCATGCTGTCATGGCCCTTGGCCAGCACACACGGTCGAACGACGTCGGTCGTGGCACGCCGTCATCGCCCTTTGACACCATATACAGGGTCAGACAACGTCGGGTGTGGAATTCCGTCATCCCCTTGGATAGCACACACGGTCGAACAACCTCGGGGGTGGCATCCCATCATCCCTCTTGGAAAGAATACACGATCGGACAATGTTGTGTGTGGCATGTTATCATTTCCCTTGAACAGTACACACAATAGGAAACTATAGGGCGTGGCATGCCCGCATGACCATTGGGCATTACACACAGTCGGATGACGTCGGCCGTGGCATGCCACNCCCTTGAACAGTACACACAATAGGAAAACATAGGGCGTGGCATGCCCGCATGACCATTGGGCATCACACAAATTCGGATGACGTCGGGCGTGGCATGCAATTATAGCTCTTGGGCAGCATACACGTTGGGAAGATTTTGAGTGTGGCATCTCATCATCGCCCTTGGACATCATACACGGTCGGACGACGTCGAGCGTGGCATGCCATCATCGCCATTAGGCATCATGCGCAGTAGGACGGCATTGGGCGTGGCATGCCATCATCTCCGTTGGGTAGTTCACGGGGTTGGACGACATTAGGTGTGACATGCCATCTTCGCCCTTGGACAACACACAAAGTGGGACGACGACGGGCATGGCATGCAATCATCGCCCTTGGACAGCATACACATGTTCAGACGATGTCGGGAGTGGCATGCCATCATCGCTCTTGGACAGGATACACGGTAGGAGGACGTCAAGACTGGCATGTTATTATCTCCCTTGGACTGCACACACGATTGGACTATGTCGGGCGTGGCAATGCTATAATCGCCCTTGGGAAGCACATACGGTCGGACGACGTCGAGCATTAAATGCCTTTATTGCCTTTGATAGCATACACAGTTGGACTACGTTGGGTGTAACATGTTATCATCGCCCTTGGAAAACATACACGATCGTACAGCGTCGTGCGTGGCATGTTATTATCTTCCTTGGACAGCACAAACGATTGAATGACGTCGGGTGTGGCATGCCTGCATGGCCCATGGGAAGTTTACACGGTCGGATGAAGTCAGACGTGACATTCCATATTTTCCCTTGGACAGCACATCGGTGGGACGCTGTCAGGAATGGCATGCCAT
Organism: Solanum pennellii; assembly: GCF_001406875.1. Classification (NCBI taxonomy): domain Eukaryota; kingdom Viridiplantae; phylum Streptophyta; class Magnoliopsida; order Solanales; family Solanaceae; genus Solanum; species Solanum pennellii. The sequence goes on from NC_028642.1 coordinate 22,989,036, forward strand.
CATCTCCCTTGAACATCATACACATGGTCGGACGATGTCAGGCGTTGCATGCCATCATCGCCCTTTGACAGCATGCACGGTAGGACGACGTCGATCATGGCATGTTATTATCGCCCATGGATAGCACACGCGGTGGTGCGACATCGATCATGGCTATCCATCGTCACCTTTGTACAACATACACATGTTCGGACAACATCGTACGTGGCATCCATCATCGTTCTTGTACAACATACACAGTCGGACGACGTCGGGCATGGCATGTTATCATCACCGTTGGACTGCACACATAGTCAGACGATGTTAGGAGTGGTAATGCTATCATCGTCCTTGGGCAGTACATACGGTTGGACGACATTGGGCAGATAAATTCCATCATTGCCCTTTTGACAGCATGCATGGTCGAACGAAGTCGACGTCGCATGCCATCATCGCCTTTGGACTGCTCACACGGACGAACAACATCGGACCAGGCATGCCATCATCGCCCTTGTTATCCTCACACGATAAGACGACGTCAGGCGTGGCATGTCATCATCGCCCTTAGACAACATAGATGGTTGGAATACGTCGGGTGTGTCATGTTATCATCTCCCTCGGAAAGCATACACGATCAGGCGACATTGGGTGTGGCATGCTATGATCTCCCTTGGACAGCACACGCGATCAGATGACGTCGGGAATGGCATGCTTGCATGGCCCTTGGGCAGTACAAACGGTCGAATGACGTTGGGTATGGCATGCAATCATTGCCATTGGGAAGCACAAGTGGACGGATGACTTCAGGAGTGACATGTCATCTTCTCCCTTTGAAAAGACACACGGTGGGACGACGTCGGGAGTGGCATGCCATCATATCCCTTGGATAGCATACACGGTCGGACTACGTTAGGCGTGGCATGCTATCTTGGCCCTTGGCCAGCACACACGGTCGAACAACGTCGGGCGTGGCATGCCGTCATCACCCTTGGACACCATACACAGGGTCAGACAACGTCGGGTGTGGAATGTCAACATCTCCCTTGGACAACATACACGATCGGATGACGTCGGGTGTGGCATATTACCATCGCCCATGGACTGCAAACACGATCAGACAATGTTGGGCTTTACAATGTTATCATCTCCCTTGGGAACATACACGGTCGGATGACGTCATGTGTTAAATTCAATTTTTGCCCTTTGGACAGCACAGATGGTCGAATAAAGTCGATGTGGCATGCCATCATCGCTTTGGACTGCACACACGGACGATCAAATAACGTCGGGAGTGGCAGGACATAATTGCACTTGTGTAGCACACACGATCGCATGACGTCGGTTGTGGTTATACCATCATCGCATTTGTAATGTACACATGATCCGACGACGTTAGGTGTGAAATGTTATCATCACACTCGGACAGGAGACACGATCAGACGACCTCGGTCGTGGGATGACCGCATGGCCTTTGGGTCGCACACACGGTCGGACGAGGCCAGGCGTGGAATGCCATCATTGCCATTGGTAGCACATGTAGAAGGACGGCATCGGGCATAAGATGCCATCTTCGCCCTTGGACTGTATACATGGTGGGACGATGTTGGGAGTGGCATGCCATAATCGCCCTTGGACAGAATATATGGTCAAACTACGTCAGATGTGGCATGCCATTGTGGCCCTTAGACAACATACACGGTCGGACAACGTCGGGCATGACATGTTATCATTTCCTATAGACAACACACACGATAAGACTACATAGGTCATGGAAATGTTATAATCGCCCCTAGGTAGCACACACGATCGGCAATGTCGTGTGTTAAATGCCATCATTGCCGTTGGACAACATTTACGGTCAGACTACGTCGGGTGTGGCATGTTATCATCGCCCTTTTAAAGCATACACTATCGGACGAGTCAGGCGTGGCATGGTATCATCGCCCTTTGATAGCACACACGAAAGTACGACGAGTATGGCATGCCCGCATAGCCCCTGGGCAGCGCACACGGTCGGATGACGTTGGGCGTGGCATGACATCATCGCCATAGGGTAGCACACGCGGTCGGACAACAGCGGGTGTGAATGTAATCTTCGACCTTGGATCGCCCTTGGACAACATACACGGTTGAACGACGTTGGGTGTGGCATGCCATAATAGCGCTTGGAAAGCATACACGGTCGGATGACGTCCGATGTGGCATGCCATCATCGCCATTAGGGAGCACATGCGGTCAAACGGCGTCAGGCGTGGCATGCCATCATCGTCATTGAGGAGCACACGCGGTCGGATAACGTCAGGTGTGACATTCCATCTTTGCCCTTGGACAACACACCCGGTGGGACAACGTCGGGCATGATATGCCATCATCGACCTTGGATAGAATACATGGTCATTTTGACGTCGAGCGTGGCTTGACATCATTGTCCTTGGATAGCACAAACGGCAAGACTACGCTGGGCATGGCAGGCCATCATCGCCCTTGGAGAGCATACACAGTAGGGTGACGTCGAGCATGGCATGTTATCAGTGCACTTGGAAAGCACACACGATCGTACTACATCATGCGTGGAAATACTATAATCGCCCTTGGGCAGCACAAACGTTTAAACGACGTAAGGCATTAAATGCCATTATTGCCCTTGGACAACATTTATGGCCGGACTACGTCGGATGTGGCACGTAATCTTCGCCCTTTGAGAGCATACACGATCAAACGACATCGAGCGTGGCATGTTATCATCGCCCTTGGACAGCACACACGATCGGATGACGTCGGGCATGGCATGCTTGCATGTCACTTGGGCAGTACACACGGTCAGATGACGTTGGGTGTGGCATGTTAGCATTGCCATTGGGAATCACAAGTGGACGGATGACGTTGGGTGTGACATGCCATCATCTTCCTTGAACAATACACACGGTGGGACGACGTCGGGCGTGGCACGCCATCATATCCCTTGGACAGTATACCGTGTAGGACTACGTAAGGCGTGGCATGTTGTCATGGTCCTTGGCCAGCACACACGGTAGGAGGACGTCAAGACTAGCATGTTATTATCGCCCTTGGACTGCACACACGATTCGACTATGTCGGGCGTGGCAATGCTATAATCGCTCTTGGGTAGCACATACGGTAGGACGACGTTGAGCATTAAATGCCATTATTGCCCTTGGAAACCATACATAGTTGGACTACGTCGGGTGTAACATGTTATCACTATGTCGTGCGTGGCATGTTATTATCATCCTTGGACAGCACAAACCATCGAATGACGTCAGGTGTGGCATGCCTGCATGGCCCATGGGAAGTTAACACAGTCGGATGAAGTCGGGCGTGGCATGCCATCATCGCCATTGGGAAGCACACACGATCAGACAGCGACGAGTGTGACATGCCATCATCGCCCTTGGACAGCATACACAGTTGGACTAGGTCAGGCGTGGCATGCCATCATGACCCTTGGCCAGCACACATGGTCGGACGAAGTTGAGCGTGGCACGACATCATCTCCTTTGAACAATACAAGCGACTGGACAACGTCATACATGGCATGCTCGCATGGCCCTCATAAAGCACACACGATCGGATGATGTTGGCTGTGGCATGCCGTCATTGTCCTTGGACAGCACACACGACCAGAATACGTTGGGCGTGGTATGTCATCATCGCCCTTGGACAGCACAAACGAACGGACTACGTTGGGCGTGGCATGCCATCATCGCCCTTGTGCAACACACACGGTTGGACAATGTCGGGCATGGCATCCCATCATCGCCCTTGGAAAGCATACACGATCGGACGACGTCGGGCGTGCCATGTTATCATCGCCCCTGAATAGCACACACGATTGAACCACGTAGGGCGGTGCATGCCCGCATGGCCCTTGGGAAGCAAACACGGTTGGATGATGTTGGGTATGGCATGCCATTATCGACATTGTGAAGCACACACGTTCAGACGACGTGCGGCGTGACATACAATCATCGCCCTTGGGCAGCACACACAGTCAAACGATGTCGGGCGTGGCATGCCATCATCTCCGTTGGATAGCATACACGGCAAGACGGCGTCAGGTGTGGCATGCTATTATCGCCCTTGGGCAGCACACACGTTCGGACGACGTCAGACGTGACATGCCATCATCGCCCTTGGGCAGCACACCCGGTCGGACGATGTCGGGCGTGGCATGCCATCATCGCCCTTGGATAGTATACACGATCGGATGACGTTGGGCGTGGCACGCCATCATCGCTCTTCGATAGCATACACGGTCGAATGACGTCATGCGTGGAATTCCGTCATCGCCAATAATCGAACAGCATCGGGCATTGCATGACATCATCGCCATTGGATAGCACACGCAGTCGGACGACTTCAGGCGTGACAGGCCATATTCGCCCTTGGACAGCACACCGATGGGACGCTGTCGGGCATGACATGCCATCATCGCTCTTGGACAGCATACACATGGTCGGACGATGTCGAGCGTGGCATGCCATCATCGTCCTTTGACAGCATGCACGGTAGGACGATGTCGATCATGGCATGTTATTATCGCCCGGGGACAGCACACACGGTCGTGCGACATCGGGCGTGGCTAGCCATCGTCACCCTTGGACAACATACACATGTTCAGACAACATCGGGCATGGCATCCATCATCGTCCTAGGAATACATACACGGCCGGACGACGTCGGGCGTGGCATGTTATTATCGCCCTTGGACTGCACACATAGTCGGACGATGTTGGGCGTGGCAATGCTATCATCTCCCTTGGGTAACACATACGGTCGGACGACATTGGGAAATAAATTCCATCATTGCCCGTTTGACAGCACGCATGGTCGAACGAAGTCGACGTGGCATGCCATCATCGCCTTTGGAATGCTTAAACGGACGGACGACATCGGGCAAGGCATGTCATCATAGCCCTTGTTATCCACACACGATCACACGACGTCAGGCATGGCATGTCATCATCGCCCTTAGACAACATACATGGTCGGAATACGTCAGGTGTGTCATGTTATCATCTCCCTCGGAAAGCATACACGATCAGGCGACGTTGGGTGTGGCATGTTATCATCTCCCTTGGACAGCACACGCAATCGGATGACGTCGGGCATGGCATGCTTGCATGGCCCTTCGGCAGTACACACGGTCAGATGACGTTGGGTATGGCATGAAATCATTGCCATTGGGAAAGCACAGGTGGACGGATGACTTCGGGCGTGACATGCCATCTTCTCCCTTGGACAAGACACACGGTGGGACTACGTCGGGCATGGCACGCCATCATATCCCTTGGACAGCATACACGGTCGGATTACGTTAGGCGTGGCATGCTGTCTTGGCCCTTGGCCAGCACACACGGTTGAACGACGTCGGGCGTGGCATGCCGTTATCGCCCTTGGACACCATAGACAGGGTCAGACAACGTCGGGTGTTGAATACCATCATCCCCTTGGGTAGCACACACGGTCGAACAACGTCGGGGGTGGCATCCCATCATCGCTCTTGGAAAGAATACACGATCAGACAATGTTGTGCGTGGCATGTTATCATCGCCCTTACAGAGCACACACGATAGGACAACATAGGGCGTGGAATGCCCGCATGACCATTGGCCATTACACACAGTCGGATGATGTCGGGCGTGGAATGCCATTATAGCCCTTGGGCAGCACACACGTTTGGAAGATTTTGAGTGTGGCATGTCATCATTACCCTTGGACATCATACACGGTCGGACGACGTCGAGCGTGGCATGCCATCATCGCCATTAGGCAGTATGCACGGTAGGACGGCATCGGGCGTGGCATGCCATCATCTCCATTGGGTAGTTCACCGGGTCGGACGACATTAGGTGTGACATGCCATCTTCGCCCTTGGACAACACACAAAGTGGGACGACGACAGGCATGGCATGCCATCATCGCCCTTGGACAACATACACATGTTCCGACGATGTCGAGAGTGGCATGCCATCATCGCTCTTGGACAGCATACACGGTAAGAGGACGTCAAGACTGGCATGTTATTATCGCCCTTGGACTGCAAACACAATTGGACTACGTCGGGCGTGGCAATGATATAATCGCCTTTGGGCAACACATATGGTCGGACGACGTCGAGCATTAAATGCCTTTATTGCCTTTGATAGCATACACAGTCGGACTATGTTGGGTGTAACATGTTATCATCGCCCTTGGAAAACATACACGATTGTACAGCGTCGTGCGTGGCATGTTATTATCATCCTTGGACAGCACAAATGATCGACTGACATCGGGCGTGGCATTCCTGCATGGCCCATGGGCAGGTGACACGGTCGGCTGAAGTCAGGCGTGACATGCCATATTCTCCCTTGGACAGCACACTGGTGGGACGCTGTCGGGCATGGCATGCTATCATCGCCCTAGGACAGCATACACATGGTCGGACGTTGTCTGGCGTGGCATGCCATCTTCGCCCTTTGACAGCATGCACGGTAGGACGACGTCGATCATGGCATGTTATTATCGCCCTTTGACAGCACACGCGGTGGTGCGACATCGGGCGTGGCTTGCCATCGCCACCCTTTGACAAAACACACATGTTCGGACAACATCGGGCGTGGCATCCATCATCGTCCTTGTACAACATACACGGTCGGACGACGTCGAGCGTGGCATGTTATCATCGCCCTTGGACTGCACAAATAGTCAGACGATGTTGGGCGTGGCAATGCTATCATCGCCCTTGGGCAGCACATACGGTTGAACGACATTGGGCAGATAAATTCCATCATTGCCCTTTCGACAGCATGCATGGTCGAACAAAGTCGACGTGGCATGCCATCATCGCCTTTGGACTACTCACACAGACGGACGACGTCGGGCCTGGCATGCCATCATCGCCATTATTATTCACACATGATTGGACGACGTCAGGCGTGACATGGTATCATCGCCCTTAGACAACATAAATGGTCGGAATACGGCGGGTGTGGCATGTTATCATCGCCCTCGGAAAGCATTTATGGTTAGGCGACATTGAGTGTGGCATGTAATTATCTCCCTTGGATAGCACATGCAATCGGATGACGTTAGGCATGGCATGCTTGCATGGCCCTTGGGCTGTACACACGGTAAGATGACGTTGGGTATGGCATGCAATCATTGCCATTGGGAAGCCCAAGTGGACGGATGACTTCGGGCGTGACATGCCATCTTCTCCTTGGACAAGACACACGGTGGGAAGACGTCGGTGTGGCACGCCATCATATCCCTCGGACAGCATACACGGTCGGACTAAGTTAGGCGTGGCATGCTGTGTTGGCCCTTGGCCAGCACACACGGTCGATCGACGTCGGGCGTGGCATGCCGTCATCACCCATGGACACCATACACAGGGTCAGACAACGTCGGGTGTGGAATGTCATCATCTCCCTTGGACAACATACACGATCTGACGACGTTGGGTGTGGAATATTATCATCGCCCTTGGACTGCACACACGATCAGACAATGTTGGGCTTTGCAATGTTATCATCTCCCTTGGGCAACATACACGGTCGGACGACATCAGGTGTTAAATTCCATTTTTGCCCCTTGGACAGCACACATGGTCGAATGACGTCGATGTGGCATGCCATCATCGCCTTAGGACTGCACACACGGACGTATAACATCGGGAGTGGCATGACGTCATTGCACTTGTGTAGCAGACACGATCGGATGACGTCGGCTGTGGTTATGCCATCATCGCCCTTGTAATGTACACATGATCCGACGATGTTAGGTGTGAAATGTTATCATCACCCTCGGACAGGAGACACGATCAGACGACCTCGGTCGTGGGATGACCACATGGCCATTGGGTCGCACACACGGTCGGACAACGCCGAGCGTGGAATGCCATCATCTCCATTGGTAGCACATGTGTAAGGCCGACATCGGGCATGAGATGCCATCTTCGCCCTTGGACTGTACACATGGTGGGACGACGTCGGGCGTGGCATGCCGTAATCGCCCTTGGAAAGAATACATGGTCAAACTACGTCAGGTGTGGCATGTTATCATCGCCCTTTGATAGCACACACGAACGGACGACGAGAATGGCATGCCTGCATGGCCCCTGGGCAGCACACACGGTCGGATGACGTCGGGCGTTGCATGACATAATCGCCATTGGGTAGCACACACGGTCGGACAACTGCGGGTGTGACATGTAATCTTCGACCTTGGATCGCACTTGGACAGCATACACGGTTTGACGAGGTCGGGTGTGGCATGCCATGATATCCCTTGGAAAGCATACACGGTCGATGACGTCGGGTGTGGCATGCCATCATCGTCATTAGGCAACACACGCGGTCGAACGGCGTCGGTCGTGGCATGCCATCATCGCCAGTAAATGTCAAAGAAGGATGAACAGAGGTGGCCATACGTGTGTCTCCTGTAAGTAGCAAATAGAAAACGAATTATCTTCTAAATGAATCTTAAAGAATATTTGCAATTAGCATTTAGCAAGTAGTACATATAAGATTAAATATATTATAGCATAATATCTAGGTCTTGAACACGATAATCTTTGAGGAGCACACGCGGTCGGACGACGTCAGGTGTGAAATGAAATCGTTTCCCATGGACAACACATCCGGTGGGACAACGTCGGGCATGATATGCCATCATCGATCTTGGAGAGAATACATGGTCGGATGACGTTGAGCGCGGCATGACATCATGGATCTTGGAAAACACAAAAGGTAAGACTACGTCGGGCATGGCAGGCCATCATCGCCCTTGGAGAGCATACACAGTAGGGCGATGTCGAGCATGGCATGTTATCATTGCCCTTGGAAAGCACACACGATCGTACTACATAAGACGTGGAAATACTATAATCGCCCTTGGGCAGCACAAACGGTTGAACGATGTAAGGCGTTAAATGCCATCATTGCCCTTGGACAACATTTATGGGCAAACTACATCGGTTGTGGCATGTTATCATCGCCCTTTGAAAGCATACACGATCAAACGACGTCGAGTGTGGCATGTTATCATCTCCCTTGGACATCACACACGATCGGATGATGTCGGGCATGGCATGCTTGCATGTCCCTTGGGCATTACACACGGTCAGATGACGTTGGGTGTGGCATGCCATCATTGCCATTAGGAAGCACAAGTGGACGGATGATGTCGGGCGTGACATGCCATCTTCTTCCTTGGACAATAAACACAGTGGGACGACGTCGGGTATGGCACGCCATCATATCCCTTGGACAGCATCCACGGTCAGACTACGTTAGACATGGCATGCTGTCATGGCCCTTGGCCAGCACACACGGTCGAACGACGTCGGGCGTGGCATGCCGTCATCGCCCTTGGAAACCATACACAGGTCAGACAACGTTGGGTGTGGAATGCCATCATCCCCTTGGGTAGCACACCCGGTTGAACAACCTCGGGGGTGGCATCCCATCATCGCTCTTGGAAAGAATACACGATCGCACAATGTTGTGTGGCATGTTATCATCTCCCTTGAACAGTACACACAATAGGAAAACATAGGGCGTGGCATGCCCGCATGACCATTGGGCATTACACAAAGTCGGATGACGTCGCGCGTGGCATGCCATTATAGCCCTTGGGCAGCACACACGTCGGGAAGATTTTGAGTGTGGCATGTCATCATCGCCCTTGGACATCATACACGGTCGGACGACGTCGAGCGTGGCATGCCATCATTGCCATTAGGCAGCATGCGCGGTAGGACGGCATCGGGCGTGTTATGCCATCATCTCTGTTGGGTAGTTCATGGGGTCGGACGACATTAGGTGTGACATACCATCTTCGCCCTTGGACAACACACAAAGTGGGACGACGACGGGCATGGAATGCAATCATCGCCCTTGGAAAGCATACACATGTTCAGACGATGTCGGGAGTGGCATGCCATCATCGCTCTTGGACAGCATACACGGTAGGAGGACGTCAAGACTGGCATGTTATTATCGCCCTTGGACTGCACACACGATTGGACTATGTCGGGCGTGGCAATGCTATAATCGCCCTTGGGAAGCACATACGGTCGGACGACGTCGAGCATTAAATTCCTTTATTGCCTTTGATAGCATACACAGTCGGACTACGTTGGGAGTAACATGTTATCATCGCCCTTGGAAAACATACACGATCGTAGAGCGTCGTGCGTGGCATGTTATTATCGTCCCTGGATAGCACAAACGATCGAATGACGTCGGGTGTGGCATGCCTGCATGGCCCATGGGCAGTTTAAACGGTCGGATGAAGTCAGGCGTGACATGCCATATTCGCCCTTGGACAGCACACCGGTGGGACGCTGTCAGGAATGGCATGCCATCATCGCTCTTTGACAGCATGCACGGTAGGACGACGTCGATCATGGCATGTTATTATCGCCCATGGATAGCACACGCGGTGGTGCGACATCGGTCATGGCTATCCATCGTCACCTTTGTACAACATACACATGTTCGGACAACATCGGACGTGGCATCCATCATCGTTCTTGTACAACATACACAGTTGGACGATGTCGGGCCTGGCATGTTATCATCACCGTTGGACTGCACACATAGTAAGACGATGTTGGGAGTTATAATGCTATAATCATCCTTGGGCAGTACATACGGTTGGACGACATTGGGCAGATAAATTCCATCATTGCCCTTTTGACAGCATGCATGGTCGAACGAAGTCGACGTCGCATGCCATCATCGCCTTTGGACTGCTCACACGGACGGGCAACATCGGGCGAGGCATGCCATCATCGCCCTTGTAATCCTCACACGATCAGACGACGTCAGGCGTGGCATGTCATCATCGCCCTTAGACAACATAGATGGTTGGAATACGTCGGGTGTGTCATGTTTTCATCTCCCTCGGAAAGCATACACGATCAGGCGACGTTGGGTGTGGCATGTTATGATCTCCCTTGGACATCACACGCGATCTGATGACGTCGGGAATGGCATGCTTGCATGGCCCTTGGGCAGTACACACAGTCGGATGACGTTGGGTATGGCATGCAATCATTTCCATTGGGAAGCACAAGTGGACGGATGATATCAGGAGTGACATGTCATCTTCTCCCTTTGAAAAGATACACGGTGGGATGACGACGGGCGTGGCAGGCCATCATATCGCTTGGATATCATACACGGTCGGACTACGTTAGGCGTGGCATGCTGTCTTGGCCCTTGGCCAGCACACACGGTCGAACAACGTCGGGCGTGGCATGCCGTCATCACCCTTGGACACCATACACAGGGTCAGACAACGTCGGGTGTGGAATGTCATCATCTCCCTTGGACAACATACACGATCGGACAACGTCGGATGTGGCATATTACCATCGCCCTTGGACTGCACACACGATCAGACAATGTTGGGCTTTACAATGTTATCATCTCCCTTGGGAAACATACACGGTCGGACGACGTCATGTGTTAAATTCAATTTTTGCCCTTTGGACAGCACAGATGGTCGAATGAAGTCGATTTGGCATGCCATCATGGGCGTTGGACTGCACACACGGACGTATAACGTCGGGAGTGGCATGACATAATTGCACTTGTGTAGCACACACGATAGCATGACGTCGGTTGTGGTTATGCCATCATCGCATTTGTAATGTACACATGATCCGACGACGTTAGGTGTGAAATGTTATCATCACACTCAGATAGGAGACACGATCAGACGACCTCGGTCGTGGGATGACCGAATGGCCTTTGGGTCGCACACACGGTCGGACGAGTCCAGGCGTGCAATGGCATCATCGCCATTGGTAGCACATGTGGAAGGACGGCATCGGGCATAAGATGCCATCTTCGCCCTTGGACTGTACACATTGTGGGACGATGTTGGGAGTGGCATGCCATAATCGCCCTTGGACAAAATATATGGTCAAACTACGTCAGATGTGGCATGCCATTATGGCCCTTAGACAACATACACGGTCGGACAACGTCGGGCATGACATGTTATCATTTCCTGTAGACAACACACACGATAAGACTACATAGTTCATGGAAATGTTATAATCGCCCCTGGGTAGCACACACGATCGTCAATGTCGTGTGTTAAATGCCGTCATTGCCGTTGGACAGCATTTACGGTCAGACTACGTCGGGTGTGGCATGTTATCATCGCCCTTTGAAAGCATACACTCTCGGACGAGTCAGGCGTGGCATGGTATCATCGCCCTTTGATAGCACACACGAACGAACGACGAGCATGGCATGCCTGCATAGCCCCTGGGCAGCGCACACGGTCGGATGACGTCGGGCATGGCATGACATCATCGCCATTGGGTAGCACACGCGGTCGGACAACGGCGGGTGTGAATGTAATCTTCGACCTTGGATCGCCCTTGGACAACATACACGGTTGAACGACGTTGGGTGTGGCATGCCATGATAGCGCTTGGAAAGCATACACGGTCGGATGACGTCGGGTGTGGCATGCCATCATTGCCATTAGGGAGCACACGCGGTCAAACGGCGTCAGGCGTGGCATGCCATCATCGTCATTGAGGAGCACACGTGGTCGGATAACGTCAGGTGTGACATTCCATCTTTGCCCTTGGACAACACACCCGGTGGGACAACGTCGGGCATGATATGCCATCATCGACCTTGGATAGAATACATGGTCATTTTGACATCGAGCGTGGCTTGACATCATGGTCCTTGGACAGCACAAACGGCAAGACTACGTTGGGCATGGCAGGCCATCATCGCCCTTGGAGAGCATACACAATAGGGCGACGTCGAGCATGGCATGTTATCAGATCCCTTGGAAAGCACACACGATCGTGCTACATCATGCATGGAAATACTATAATCGCCCTTGGGCAGCACAAACGGTTGAACGACCTCAGGCGTTAAATGCCATTATTGCCCTTGGACAACATTTATGGCCGGACTACGTCGGATGTGGCACGTAATCATCGCCCTTTGAAAGCATACACGATCAACCGACATCGAGCGTGGCATGTTATCATCGCCCTTGGACAGCACACACGATCAGATGACGTCGGGCATGGCATGCTTGCATGTCACTTGGGCAGTACACACGGTCAGATGACGTTGGGTGTGGCATGTCAGCGTTGCCATTGGGAATCACAAGTGGACGGATGACGTCGGGTCTGACATGCCATCTTCTTCATTGGACAATACACACGGTGGGACGACGTCGGGCGTGGCACGCCATCATATCCCTTGGACAGTATACCGTGTAGGACTACGTTAGGCGTGGCATGCTGTCATGGTCCTTGGCCAGCACACACAGTAGGAGGACGTCAAGACTAGCATGTTATTATCGCCCTTGGACTGCACACACGATTCGACTATGTCGGGCGTGGCAATGCTATAATCGCTCTTGGGTAGCACATACGGTTGGACGACGTTGAGCATTAAATGCCTTTATTGCCCTTGGATACCAAACATAGTCGGACTACGTCGGGTGTAACATGTTATCATCGCCCTTGGAAAGCATACACGATCAACACAGCGTCGTGCGTGGCATGTTATTATCATCCTTGGACAGCACAAACCATCGAATGACGTCAGGTGTGGCATGCCTGCATGACCCATGGGAAGTAAACACAGTCGGATGAAGTCGGGCGTGGCATGCCATCATCGCCATTGGGAAGCACACACGATTAGACAGCGACGAGTGTGGCATGCCATCATCGCCCTTGGACAGCATACACGGTTGGACTAGGTCAGGCGTGGCATGCCATCATGGCCCTTGGCCAGCCCACACGGTCGGACGAAGTCGAGCGTGGCACGACATCATCTCTTTTGGACAATACAAGCGACTGGACAACGTCATACATGGCATGCTCGCATGGCCCTCATATAGCACACACGATCGGATGATGTTGGGCGTGGCATGCCATCATAGCCATTAGGCAACACATGCAGTCAGACGACGTTGGGCGTGACATGTCGTCTTCGCCCTTTGACAGTACACATGGTGGGACGATGTTGGGTGTGCCATGACATCATTGCCCATTGACAGAATACACGGTCGGACTACGTCGGGCTCGGCATGCCATCATGGCCCTTTGCTAGCACACACAGTCGGACGATGTCGGGCATGAAAGGCCATCGTCGCCCTTGGACAGCATACACAGGGTCGGACGATGTCGAGCGTGGCAGTCCATCATCGCCCTTGGATAGCATACACGTTCGTACTACATCGGGCGTGGCATATCATCATCTCCCTTTAACTGCACACACGGTCGGACTACATTGAACGTGGCAAAACTATCATCGCCCTTGGGAAGCACACACGGTCGGAATACGTCGGGCGTTAAAGGCCATCATTGCCCTTTTTACTGGACACATAGTCGTACAAAGTCGACGTGGCATGCCATCATCGCATTTGGACAGCACATGGATAGACGACGTCGGGCGTGCCATACCATCATTTCCCTTGTGCATCACACACGGTAGGACGACATCGGGCATTAGATGCCATCATTGCCCTTTGATAGCCGACACGGTTGGATGACGTTAGGCGTGGCATGCCATCATTGCCCTTGGATAGCACACACGACCGGATTACGTTTGGCGTGGCATGTCATCATCGCCCTTGGACATCACAAACGAACGGGCTACGTTGGGCGTGGCATGCCATCATCGCCCTTGTGCGACACACACGGTTGGACAAAGTCGAAAATGGCATCCCATCATCTCCCTTGGATAGCATACACGATCGGACGATGTCGGGCGTGGAATGTTATCATCGCCCCTGAATAGCACACACGATTGAACCACGTAGGGCGTTGCATGCCCGCATGGCCCTTGGGCAGCAAACACGGTTGGATGATGTTGGGTGTGGTATGCAATTATCGACATTGTGAAGCACACACGTTCAGACGATGT
>NC_028642.1:23005563-23008641 GCF_001406875.1 Solanum pennellii
AATCGGATGACGTCGGGCATGGCATGCTTGCATGGCCCTTGGGCAGTACACACGGTCAGATGACGTTGGGTATGGCATGCAATCATTCCCATTGGGAAAGCACAAGTGGACGGATGACTTCGGGCGTGACATGCCATCTTCTCCCTTGGAGAAGACACACGTTGGGACGACGTCGGCATGGCACGCCATCATATCCCTTGGACAGCATACACGGTCGAACTACGTTAGGCGTGGCATGTTGTCTTGGCCCTTGGCCAGCACACACAGTCGAACGACGTCGGTTATTATCATCGCCCTTTGAAAGCATACACGATCAAACGACGTCGAGTGTGGCATGTTATCATCACCCTTGGACATCAGACACGATCAGATGACGTCGGGCATGGCATGCTTGCATGTCCCTTGGGCATTACACACGGTCAGATGACGTTGGGTGTGGCATGTTATCATCTCCCTCGGAAAGCATACACGATCAAACGACGTCGAGTGTGGCATGTTATCATCTCCCTCGGAAAGCATACACGATCAAACGACGTCGAGTGTGGCATGTTATCATCTCCCTCGGAAAGCATACACGATCAAACGACGTCGAGTGTGGCATGTTATCATCTCCCTCGGAAAGCATACACGATCAAACGACGTCGAGTGTGGCATGTTATCATCTCCCTCGGAAAGCATACACGATCAAACGACGTCGAGTGTGGCATGTTATCATCTCCCTCGGAAAGCATACACGATCAAACGACGTCGAGTGTGGCATGTTATCATCTCCCTCGGAAAGCATACACGATCAAACGACGTCGAGTGTGGCATGTTATCATCTCCCTCGGAAAGCATACACGATCAAACGACGTCGAGTGTGGCATGTTATCATCTCCCTCGGAAAGCATACACGATCAAACGACGTCGAGTGTGGCATGTTATCATCTCCCTCGGAAAGCATACACGATCAAACGACGTCGAGTGTGGCATGTTATCATCTCCCTCGGAAAGCATACACGATCAAACGACGTCGAGTGTGGCATGTTATCATCTCCCTCGGAAAGCATACACGATCAAACGACGTCGAGTGTGGCATGTTATCATCTCCCTCGGAAAGCATACACGATCAAACGACGTCGAGTGTGGCATGTTATCATCTCCCTCGGAAAGCATACACGATCAAACGACGTCGAGTGTGGCATGTTATCATCTCCCTCGGAAAGCATACACGATCAAACGACGTCGAGTGTGGCATGTTATCATCTCCCTCGGAAAGCATACACGATCAAACGACGTCGAGTGTGGCATGTTATCATCTCCCTCGGAAAGCATACACGATCAAACGACGTCGAGTGTGGCATGTTATCATCTCCCTCGGAAAGCATACACGATCAAACGACGTCGAGTGTGGCATGTTATCATCTCCCTCGGAAAGCATACACGATCAAACGACGTCGAGTGTGGCATGTTATCATCTCCCTCGGAAAGCATACACGATCAAACGACGTCGAGTGTGGCATGTTATCATCTCCCTCGGAAAGCATACACGATCAAACGACGTCGAGTGTGGCATGTTATCATCTCCCTCGGAAAGCATACACGATCAAACGACGTCGAGTGTGGCATGTTATCATCTCCCTCGGAAAGCATACACGATCAAACGACGTCGAGTGTGGCATGTTATCATCTCCCTCGGAAAGCATACACGATCAAACGACGTCGAGTGTGGCATGTTATCATCTCCCTCGGAAAGCATACACGATCAAACGACGTCGAGTGTGGCATGTTATCATCTCCCTCGGAAAGCATACACGATCAAACGACGTCGAGTGTGGCATGTTATCATCTCCCTCGGAAAGCATACACGATCAAACGACGTCGAGTGTGGCATGTTATCATCTCCCTCGGAAAGCATACACGATCAAACGACGTCGAGTGTGGCATGTTATCATCTCCCTCGGAAAGCATACACGATCAAACGACGTCGAGTGTGGCATGTTATCATCTCCCTCGGAAAGCATACACGATCAAACGACGTCGAGTGTGGCATGTTATCATCTCCCTCGGAAAGCATACACGATCAAACGACGTCGAGTGTGGCATGTTATCATCTCCCTCGGAAAGCATACACGATCAAACGACGTCGAGTGTGGCATGTTATCATCTCCCTCGGAAAGCATACACGATCAAACGACGTCGAGTGTGGCATGTTATCATCTCCCTCGGAAAGCATACACGATCAAACGACGTCGAGTGTGGCATGTTATCATCTCCCTCGGAAAGCATACACGATCAAACGACGTCGAGTGTGGCATGTTATCATCTCCCTCGGAAAGCATACACGATCAAACGACGTCGAGTGTGGCATGTTATCATCTCCCTTGGACAGCACACGCAATCGGATGACGTCGGGCATGGCATGCTTGCATGGCCCTTGGGCATTACACACGGTCAGATGACGTTGGGTGTGGCATGCCATCATTGCCATTGGGCAGCACAAGTGGACGGATGATGTCGGGCGTGACATGCCATCTTCTTCCTTAGACAAGACACACGTTGGGACGACGTCNAAGTGGACGGATGATGTCGGGCGTGACATGCCATCTTCTTCCTTAGACAATAAACACAGTGGGACGACGTCGGGCATGGAACTCCATCATATCCCTTGGACAGCATACCGTGTAGGACTACGTTAGGCGTGGCATGCTGTCATGGCCCTTGGCCAGCACACATGGTCGAACGACGTCAAGACTAGCATGTTATTATCGCCCTTGGACTGCACACACGATTCGACTATGTCGGGCGTGGCAATGCTATAATCGCTCTTGGGTAGCACATACGGTTGGACGACGTTGAGTATTAAATGCCTTTATTGCCCTTGGATACCATACATAGTCGGACTACGTCGGGTGTAACATGTTATCATCGCCCTTGGAAAGCATACACGATCAACACAGCGTCGTGCGTGGCATGTTATTATCATCCTTGGACAGCACAAACCATCGAATGACGTCAGGTGTGGCATGCCTGCATGACCCATGGGAAGTAAACACAGTCGGATGAAGTCGGGCGTGGCATGCCATCATCGCCATTGGG
>NC_028642.1:23013146-23061232 GCF_001406875.1 Solanum pennellii
TGTGGCATGTTATCATCTCCCTTGAACAGTACACACAATAGGAAAACATAGGGCGTGGCATGCCCGCATGACCATTGGGCATTACACAAAGTCGGATGACGTCGGGCGTGGCATGCCATTATAGCTCTTGGGCAGCACACACGTTGGGAAGATTTTGAGTGTGGCATCTCATCATCGCCCTTGGACATCATACACGGTCGGACGACGTCGAGCGTGGCATGCCATCATCGCCATTAGGCAGCATGCGCGGTAGGACGCCATCGGGCGTGTTATGCCATCATCTCCGTTGGGTAGTTCATGGGGTCGGACGACATTAGGTGTGACATGCCATCTTCGCCCTTGGACAGCACACAAAGTGGGACGACGATGGGCATGGCATGCAATCATCGCCCTTGGACAACATACACATGTTCAGACAATGTCGGGAGTGGCATGCCATCATCGCTCTTGGACAGCATACACGGTAGGAGGACGTCAAGACTGGCATGTTATTATCGCCCTTGGACTGCACACACGATTGGACTATGTCGGGCGTGGCAATGCTATAATCGCCCTTGGGAAGCACATACGGTCGGACGACGTCGAGCATTAAATGCCTTTATTGCCTTTGATAGCATACACAGTCGGACTACGTTGGGTGTAACATGTTATCATTGCCCTTGGAAAACATACACGATCGTACAGCGTCGTGCGTGGCATATTATTATCGTCCTTGGACAGCATAAACGATCGAATGACGTCGGGTGTGGCATGCCTGCATGGCCCATGGGCAGTTTACACGGTCGGATGAAGTCAGGCGTGACATGCCATATTCGCCCTTGGACAGCACACCGGTGGGACGCTATCAGGAATGGCACGCCATCATCGCCCTTGAACATCATATACATGGTCGGACTATGTCGGGCGTGGCATGCCATCATCGCCCTTTGACAGCATGCACGGTAGGACGACGTCGATCATGGCATGTTATTATCACCCATGGATAGCACACGCGGTGGTGCGACATCGGTTATGGCTACCATCGTCACCTTTGTACAACATACACATGTTCGGACAACATCGGACGTGGCATCCATCATCGTTCTTGTACAACATACACAGTCGGACGACGTCGGGCGTGACATGTTATCATAACCGTTGGACTGCACACATAGTCATACGATGTTGGGAGTGGTAATGCTATCATCGTCCTTGGGCAGTACATACGGTTGGACGACATTGGGCAGATAAATTCAATCATTGCCCTTTTGACAGCATGCATGGTCGAACGAAGTCGACGTCGCATGCCATCATCGCCTTTGGACTGCTCACACGGACGGACAACATCGGGCCAGGCATTCCATCATCGCCCTTGTTATCCTCACACGATCAGACGACGTCAGGCGTGGCATTTCATCATCGCCCTTAGACAACATAGATGGTTGGAATACGTCGGGTGTGTCATGTTATCATCTCCCTCGGAAAGCATATACGATCAGGAGACGTTGGGTGTGGCATGTTATGATCTCCCTTGGACAGCACACGCGATCAGATGACGTCGGGAATGGCATGCTTGCATGGCCCTTGGGCAGTACACACGGTCGGACGACGTTAGGTATGCCATGCAATCATTGCCATGNTTGCCATTGGGAAGCACAAGTGGACGGATGACTTCAAGAGTGACATGTCATCTTCTCCCTTTGAAAAGACACATGGTGGGACGACGTCGGGCGTGGCAGGCCATCATATCCCTTGGATAGCATACACGGTCAGACTACGTTAGGCGTGGCATGCTGTCTTGTCCCTTGGCCAGCTCACACGGTCGAACAACGTCGGGTGTGGCATGCCGTCATCATCCTTGTACACCATACACAGGGTCAGACAACGTCGGGTGTGGAATGTCATCATCTCCCTTGGACAAAATACACGATCGGACGACGTCGGGTGTGGCATATTACCATCGCCCTTGGACTGCACACACGATCAGACAATGTTGGGCTTTACAATGTTATCATCTCCCTTGGGCAACATACACGGTCGGACGACGTCATGTGTTAAATTGAATTTTTGCCCTTTGGAAAGCACAGATGGTCGAATGAAGTCGATGTGGCATGCCATCATCGCTTTGGACTGCACACACGGACGTATAACGTCGGGAGTGGCATGACATAATTGCACTTGTGTAGCACACACGATCGCATGACGGCGGTTGTGGTTATGCCATCATCGCATTTGTAATGTACACATGATCCGACGAAGTTAGGTGTGAAATGTTATCATCACACTCGGACAGGAGACACGATCAGACGACCTCGGTCGTGGGATGACCGCATGGCCTTTGAGTCGCACACACGGTCGGACGAGGCCAGGCATGGAATGCCATCATCGCCATTGGTAGCACATGTGGAAGGACGGCATCGGGCATAAGATGCCATCTTCGCCCTTGGACTGTACACATGGTGGGACGATGTTGGGAGTGGCATGCCATAATCGCCCTTGGACAGAATATATGGTCAAACTACGTCAGATGTGGCATGCCATTATGGCCCTTAGACAACATACACGGTCGGACAATGTCGGGCATGACATGTTATCATTTCCTATAGACAACACACACGATAAGACTACATAGGTCATGTAAATGTTATAACGCCCCTGGGTAGCACACACGATCGGCAATGTCGTGTGCTAAATGCCATCATTGCCGTTGGACAGCATTTACGCTCAGACTACGTCGGGTGTGGCATGTTATCATCGCCCTTTGAGAGCATACACTATCGGACGAGTCAGGCGTGGCATGGTATCCTCGCCCTTTGATAGCACACACGAACGAACGACGAGCATGGCATGCCCGCATAGACCCTGGGCAGCGCACACGGTCGGATGACGTCTGACGTGGCATGACATCATCGCCATTGGGTAGCACACGCGGTCGGACAACGGCAGGTGTGAATGTAATCTTCAACCTTGGATCGCCCTTGGACAGCATACACGGTTGAACGACGTTGGGTGTGGCATGCCATGATAGCCCTTGGAAAGCATACACGGTCGGATGACGTCGGGTGTGGCATGCCATCATCGCCATTAGGGAGCAAACACGGTCAAACGGCGTCAGGCGTGGCCTGCCATCATCGTAATTGAGGAGCACACGCGGTCGGATAACGTCAGGTGTGACATTCCATCTTTGCCCTTGGACAACACACCTGTGGGACAACGTCGGGCATGATATGCCATCATCGACCTTGGATAGAATACATGGTCATTTTGACGTCGAGCGTGGCTTGACATCATGGTCCTTGGACAGCACAAACGGCAAGACTACGCCGGGCATGGCAGGCCATCATCGCCCTTGGAGAGCATACACAGTAGGGCGACGTCGAGCATGGCATGTTATGAGTGCCCTTGGAAAGCACACACGATCGTACTACATCATGCGTGGAAATACTATAATCGCCCTTGGGTAGCACAAACGGTTGAACGACGTCAGGCGTTAAATGCCATTATTGCCCTTGGACAACATTTATGGCCGGACTACGTCGGATGTGGCACGTAATCATCGCCCTTTGAAAGCATACACGATCAAACGACATCGAGCGTGGCATGTTATCATCGCCCTTGGACAGCACACACGATCGGATGACGTCGGGCATGGCATGCTTGCATGTTATTTAGGCAGTACACACGGTCAGATGACGTTGGGTGTGGCATGTCAGCATTGCCATTGGGAATCACAAGTGGACGGATGACGTCGGGTGTGACATGCCATTTTCTTCCTTGGACAATACACACGGTGGGACGACGTCGGGCGTGGCACGCCATCATATCCCTTGGACGGTATACCGTGTAGGACTACGTTAGGCGTGGCATGCTGTCATGGTCCTTGGCCAGCACACACGGTAGGAGGACGTCAAGACTAGCATGTTATTATCGCCCTTGGACTGCACACACGATTCGACTATGTCGGGCGTGGCAATGCTATAATCGCTCTTGGGTAGCACATACGGTCGGACGACGTTGAGCATTAAATGCCTTTATTGCCCTTGGACACCATACATAGTCGGACTACGTCGGGTGTAACATGTTATCATCGCCCTTGGAAAGCATACACGATCAACACAGCGTCGTGCGTGGCATGTTATTATCATCCTTGGACAGCACAAACCATCGAATGACGTCAGGTGTGGCATGCCTGCATGACCCATGGGAAGTAAACACAGTCGGATGAAGTCGGGCGTGGCATGCCATCATCGCCATTGGGAAGCACACACGATCAGACAGCGACGAGTGTGGCAGGCCATCATCGCCCTTGGATAGCATACACGGTTGGACTAGGTCAGGCGTGGCATGCCATCATGGCCCTTGGCCAGCACACACGGTCGGACGAAGTCGAGCGTGGCACGACATCATCTTTTTTGGACAATACAAGCGACTGGACAACGTCATACATGGCATGCTCGCATGGCCCTCATAAAGCACACACGATCGGATGATGTTGGTTGTGGCATGCCATCATTGTCCTTGGACAGCACACACGACCAGAATACGTTGGGCGTGGCATGTCATCATCGCCCTTGGACAGCACAAACGAACGGACTACGTTGGGCGTGGCATGCCATCATCGCCCTTGTGCAACACACACGGTTGGACAAAGTCGGGCATGGCATCCCATCATCGCCCTTGGAAAGCATACACGATCGGACGATGTCGGGTGTGCCATGTTATCATCGCCCCTTAATAGCACACACGATTGAACCACGTAGGGCGTTGCATGCCCGCATGGCCCTTGGGCAGCAAACACGGTTGGATGATGTTGCGTGTGGCATGACATTATCGACATTGTGAAGCACACACGTTCAGACGACGTGGGGCGTGACATACAATCATCGCCCTTGGGCAGCACACACAGTCAAACGATGTCAGGTGTGGCATGCTATTATCGCCCTTGGGTAGCGCACACGTTCGGACGACGTCGGACGTGACATGCCATCATCGCCCTTGGGCAGCACACCCGGTCGGACGATGTCGGGCGTGGCATGCCATCATAGCCTTTGGATAGTATGCACGATCGGACGACATTGTGCGTGGCACGCCATCATCGCTCTTCGATAGCATACACAGTCGAATGACGTCATGCGTGGAATTCCGTTATCGCCAATAATCGAATAGCATCGGGCATTGCATGACATCATCGCCATTGGACAGCACACGCAGTCGGACGACTTCAGGCGTGACATGCCATATTCGCCCTTGGACAGCACACCGATGGGACGCTGTCGGGCATGACATGCCATCATCGCTCTTGGACAGCATACACATGGTCGGACGATGTCGAGCGTGGCATGCCATCATCGTCCTTTGACAGCATGCACGGTAGGACGATGTCGATCATGGCATGTTATTATCGCCCGGGGACAGCACACACGGTCGTGCGACATCGGGCGTGGCTAGCCATCGTCACCCTTGGACAACATACACATGTTCGGACAACATCGGGCATGGCATCCATCATCGTCCTAGGACAACATACACGGTCAGACGACGTCGGGCGTGGCATGTTATCATCGCCCTTGGACTGCACACATAGTCGGACGATGTTGGGCGTGGCAATGCTATCATCTCCCTTGGGCAGTACATACGGTCGGACGACATTGGGAAATAAATTCCATCATTGCCCGTTTGACAGCACGCATGGTCGAACGAAGTCGACGTGGCATGCCATCATCGCCTTTGGACTGCTCAAACGGACGGAAGACATCGGGCCAGGCATGTCATCATCGCCCTTGTTATCCACACACGATCGGACGACGAAGGCGTGGCATGTCATCATCGCCCTTAGACAACATACATGGTCGGAATACGTCGGGTGTGTCATGTTATCATCTCCCTCGGAAAGCATGCACGATCAGGCGACGTTGGGTGTGGCATGTTATCATCTCCCTTGGACAGCACACGCAATCGGATGACGTCGGGCATGGCATGCTTGCATGGCCCTTGGGCAGTACACACGATCAGATGACGTTAGGTATGGCATGCAATCATTGCCATTGGGAAAGCACAAGTGGACGGATGACTTCGGGCGTGACATGCCATCTTCTCCCTTGGACAAGACACACAGTGGGACGACGTCGGGCATGGCACGCCATCATATCCCTTGGACAGCATACACGGTCGGACTACGTTAGGCGTGGCATGCTGTCTTGGCCCTTGGCCAGCACACACGGTCGAACGACGTCGGGCGTGGCATGCCGTTATCGCCCTTGGATACCATAGACAGGGTCAGACAACGTCGGGTGTGGAATACCATCATCCCCTTGGGTAGCACACACGGTCGAACAACGTCGGGGGTGGCATCCCATCATAGATCTTGGAAAGAATACACGATCGGACAATGTTGTGTGTGGCATGTTATCATCGCCCTTAAAGAGCACACACGATAGGACAACATAGGGCGTGGAATGCTCGCATGACCATTGGCCATTACACACAGTCGGATGACGTCGGGCGTGGAATACCATTATAGCCCTAGGGCAGCACACACTTTGGGAAGATTTTGAGTGTGGCATGTCATCATCACCCTTGGACATGATACACGGTCGGACGACGTCGAGCGTGGCATGCCATCATCGCCATTAGGCAGCATGCGCGGTAGGACGGCATCGGGCGTGACATGCCATCATCTCCATTGGGTAGTTCACGGGGTCGGACGACATTAGGTGTGACATGCCATCTTCGCCCTTGGACAGCACACAAAGTGGGACGACGACGGGCATGGCATGCCATCATCACCCTTGGACAGCATACACATGTTCGGACGATGTCGAGAGTGGCATGCCATCATCTCTCTTGGACAGCGTACACGGTAAGAGGACGTCAAGACTGGCATGTTATTATCGCCCTTGGACTGCACAAACAATTGGACTACGTCGGGCGTGGCAATGCTATAATCGCCCTTGGGCAGCACATATGGTCGGACGACGTCGAGCATTAAATGCTTTTATTGCCTTTGATAGCATAGACAGTCGGACTATGTTGGGTGTAACATGTTATCATCGCCTTGGAAAACATACACGAACGTACAGCGTCGTGCGTGGCATGTTATTATCGTCCTTGGACAGCATAAACGATTGAATGACGTCGGGCGTGGCAATGCTATAATCGCCCTTGGGCAGCACATATGGTCGGACGCCGTCGAGCATTAAATGCTTTTATTGCCTTTGATAGCATAGACAGTCGGACTATGTTGGGCGTAACATGTTATCATCGCCTTAGAAAACATACACGAACGTACAGCGTCGTGCGGGGCATGTTATTATCGTCCGTGGACAGCATAAACGATTGAATGACGTCGGGCGTGGCAATGCTATAATCGCCCTTGGGCAGCACATATGGTCGGACGCCGTCGAGCATTAAATGCTTTTATTGCCTTTGATAGCATAGACAGTCGGACTATGTTGGGCGTAACATGTTATCATCGCCTTAGAAAACATACACGAACGTACAGCGTCGTGCGGGGCATGTTATTATCGTCCGTGGACAGCATAAACGATTGAATGACGTCGGGCGTGGCAATGCTATAATCGCCCTTGGGCAGCACATATGGTCGGACGCCGTCGAGCATTAAATGCTTTTATTGCCTTTGATAGCATAGACAGTCGGACTATGTTGGGCGTAACATGTTATCATCGCCTTAGAAAACATACACGAACGTACAGCGTCGTGCGGGGCATGTTATTATCGTCCGTGGACAGCATAAACGATTGAATGACGTCGGGCGTGGCAATGCTATAATCGCCCTTGGGCAGCACATATGGTCGGACGCCGTCGAGCATTAAATGCTTTTATTGCCTTTGATAGCATAGACAGTCGGACTATGTTGGGCGTAACATGTTATCATCGCCTTAGAAAACATACACGAACGTACAGCGTCGTGCGGGGCATGTTATTATCGTCCGTGGACAGCATAAACGATTGAATGACGTCGGGCGTGGCAATGCTATAATCGCCCTTGGGCAGCACATATGGTCGGACGCCGTCGAGCATTAAATGCTTTTATTGCCTTTGATAGCATAGACAGTCGGACTATGTTGGGCGTAACATGTTATCATCGCCTTAGAAAACATACACGAACGTACAGCGTCGTGCGGGGCATGTTATTATCGTCCGTGGACAGCATAAACGATTGAATGACGTCGGGCGTGGCAATGCTATAATCGCCCTTGGGCAGCACATATGGTCGGACGCCGTCGAGCATTAAATGCTTTTATTGCCTTTGATAGCATAGACAGTCGGACTATGTTGGGCGTAACATGTTATCATCGCCTTAGAAAACATACACGAACGTACAGCGTCGTGCGGGGCATGTTATTATCGTCCGTGGACAGCATAAACGATTGAATGACGTCGGGCGTGGCAATGCTATAATCGCCCTTGGGCAGCACATATGGTCGGACGCCGTCGAGCATTAAATGCTTTTATTGCCTTTGATAGCATAGACAGTCGGACTATGTTGGGCGTAACATGTTATCATCGCCTTAGAAAACATACACGAACGTACAGCGTCGTGCGGGGCATGTTATTATCGTCCGTGGACAGCATAAACGATTGAATGACGTCGGGCGTGGCAATGCTATAATCGCCCTTGGGCAGCACATATGGTCGGACGCCGTCGAGCATTAAATGCTTTTATTGCCTTTGATAGCATAGACAGTCGGACTATGTTGGGCGTAACATGTTATCATCGCCTTAGAAAACATACACGAACGTACAGCGTCGTGCGGGGCATGTTATTATCGTCCGTGGACAGCATAAACGATTGAATGACGTCGGGCGTGGCAATGCTATAATCGCCCTTGGGCAGCACATATGGTCGGACGCCGTCGAGCATTAAATGCTTTTATTGCCTTTGATAGCATAGACAGTCGGACTATGTTGGGCGTAACATGTTATCATCGCCTTAGAAAACATACACGAACGTACAGCGTCGTGCGTGGCATGTTATTATCGTCCTTGGACAGCATAAACGATTGAATGACGTCGGGCGTGGCATTCCTGCATGGCCCATGGGCAGGTTACACGGCCGGCTGAAGTCAGGCATGCCATATTCGCCCTTGGACAGCGCACTGGTGGGACGCTGTCCGGCATGGCATGCAATCATCGCCCTTGGACAGCATACACATGGTCGGACGATGTCTGGCGTGGCATGCCATCATCTCCCTTTGACAGCATGCACGGTAGGACGACGTCGATCATGGCATGTTATGATCGCCCTTGGATAGCTGACGCGGTGGTGCGACATCGGGCGTGGCTAGCCATCGTCACCCTTGGACAACACACACATGTTAGGACAACATCGGGTGTGGCATCCATCATCGTCCTTGTACAACATAAACGGTCGGACTACGTCGAGCGTGGCAGGTTATCATCGCCCTTGGACTGCACACATAGTCGGACGATGTTGGGCGTGGCAATGCTATCATCGCCCTTGGGCAGCACATACGGTTGAACGACATTGGGCAGATAAGTTCCATCATTGCCCTTTTGATAGCATGCATGGTCGAACAAAGTCGACGTGGCATGCCATCATCGCCTTTGGACTACTCACACGGACGGACGACGTCGGGCCTGGCATGCCATCATCGCCCTTATTATTCACACACGATCGGACGACGTCAGGCGTGACATGGTATCATCGCCCTTAGAAAACATACATGGTCGGAATACGGCGGGTGTGGCATGTTATCATCGCCCTCGGAAAGCATTCACGATCAGGAGACGTTGGGTGTGGCATGTTATTATATCCCTTGGACAGCACACGCGATCGGATGACGTTGGGCATGGCAGGCTTTCATGGCCCTTGGGCTGTACACACGGTTAGATGATGTTGGGTATGGCATGCAATCATTGCCATTGGGAAGCACAAGTGGACGGATGACTTCGGGCGTGACATGCCATCTTCTCCCTTGGACAAGACACACGGTGGGACGACGTCGAGCGTGGCACGCCATCATATCCCTTGGACAGCATACACGGTCGGACTACGTTAGGCGTGGCATGTTGTCTTGGCCCTTGGCCAGCACACACGGTCGAACAACGTCGGGCATGGCATGCCGTCATAACCCTTGGACACCATACATAGGGTCAGACAACGTCGGGTGTGGAATGTCATCATCTCCCTTGGACAACATACACGATCGGACGACGTCGGGTGTCGCATATTATCATCGCCCTTGGACTGCACACACGATCAGACAATGTTGGGCTTTGCAATGTTACCATCTCCCTTGGGCAACATACAAGGTCGGACGACGTCAGGTGTTAAATTCCATTTTTGCCCTTTGGACAGCACACATGGTTGAATGACGTCGATGTGGCATGCCATCATCGCCTTTGGACTGCACACACGGACGTATAACATCGGGAGTGGCATGACATCATTGTACTTGTGTAGTACACACGATTGGATGACGTCGGATGTGGTTATGCCATCATCGCCCTTGTAATGTACACATGATCCGACGACGTTGGGTGTGAAATGTTATCATCACCCTCGGACTGGAGACACGATCAGACGACTTCGGTCGTGGGATGACCACATGGCCTTTGGGTCGCACACACGGTCGGACGATGCCGAGCGTGGAATGCCATCATCGCCATTGTTAGCACAAGTGTAAGGACGACATCGGGCATGAGATGCCATCTTCGGCCTTGGACTGTACACATGGTGGGACGACGTCGGGCGTGGCATGCCGTAATCGCCCTTGGAAAGAATACATGGTCAAACTACGTCAGGTGTGGCATGCCATTATGGCCCTTAAACAACATACACGATCGGACAACGTCGGGCATGACATGTTATCATTTCCTATGGACAACACACACGATCGGACTACATAGGTCATGGAAATGCTATAATCGCCCCTGGGTAGCACACACGATCGGACGATGTCGTGAGTTAAATGCCATCATTGTCGTTGGACAGCATTTACGGTCAGACTACGTCGGGTGTGGCATGTCATCATCGCCCTTTGAAAGCATACACGATCGGACAACGTCAGGCGTGGCATGTTACCATCACCCTTTGATAGCACACACGAACGGACGACGAGAATGGCAAGCCTGCATGGCTCCTGGGCAGCACACACGGTCGGATGACGTCGGGCATGGCATGACATAATCGCCATTGGGTAGCACAAACGGTCGGACAACTGCGTGTGTGACATATAATCTTCGACCTTGGATCGCACTTGGACAGCATACACGGTTGGACGAGGTCGGGTGTGGCATGCCATGATATCCCTTGGAAAGCATACACGGTCGAATGACGTCGGGCGTGGCATGCCATCATCGTCATAAGGAAACACACGCGGTCGAACGGCGTCGGGCGTGGCATGCCATCATCGCAATAGAGGAGCACACGCGGTCGGACGACGTCAGGTGTGACATGAAATCATTTCCCTTGTACAATACACCCGGTGGGACAACGTCGGGCATGATATGCCATCATCGACCTTGGATAGAATACATGGTCGGATGACGTCGAGCGCGGCATGACATCATGGATCTTGGACAACACAAACAGTAAGACTACGTCGGGCATGGAAGGCCATCATCGCCCTTGGAGAGCATACACAGTAGGGCGACGTCGAGCATGGCATGTTATCATTGCCCTTGGAAAGCATACACGATCGTACTACATCAGGCAAGGAAATACTATAATCGCCCTTGGGCAGCACAAACGGTTGACGATGTCAGGCGTTGAATGCCATCATTGACCTTGGAAAACATTTATGGCCGCACTACATTGGATGTGGCATGTTGTCATCGCCCTTTGAAAGCATACACGATCAAACGACGTCGAGTGTGGCATGTTATCATCGCCTTTGGACATCACACACGATCGGATGACGTCGGGCATGGCATGCTTGCATGTCCCTTGGGCATTACACACGGTCAGATGACGTTGGGTGTGGCATTCCATCATTGCCATTGGGAAGCACAAGTGGACGGATGACGTCGGGCGTGACATTCCATCTTCTTCCTTGGACAATAAACATGGTGGGACGACGTCGGGAATGGCACGCAATCATATCCCTTGGACAGCATACAACCTCAGACTACGTTAGACATGGCATGCTGTCATGGCCCTAGGCCAGCACACACGGTCGAACGACGTCGGGCGTGGCACGCCGTCATCGCCCTTGGACACCATATACAGGGTCAGACAACGTCGGGTGTGGAATGCCATCATCCCCATGGGTAGCACACACGGTCGAAAAACCTCGGGGGTGGCATCCCATCATCGCTCATGGAAAGAATACACGATTGGACAATATTGTGTGTGGCATGTTATCATCTCCCTTGAACAACACACACGATAGGACAACATAGGGCGTGGAATGCCCGCTTGACCATTAGGTATTACACACAGTCGGATGACGTCGGGCGTAGCATGCAATTATAGCCCAGCACACACGTTGGGAAAATTTTGAGGCCCTAGGACATCATACACGGTCGGACGACGTCGAGCGTGGCATGCCATCATCGCCATTAGGCAGCATGTGCGGTAAGACGGCAACGGGCGTGTTATGCCATCATCTCCGTTGGGTAGTTCATGGGGTCGGACGACATTAGGTGTGTCATGCCATCTTCGCCCTTGGACAGCACACAAAGTGGGACGACGTCGGGCATGGCATGCCATCATCGCCCTTGGACAGCATACACATGTTCAGACGATGTCGAGAGTGGCATGCCATCATCTCTCTTGGACAGCATACACGGTAGGAGGACGTCAAGACTGGCCTGTTATTATCGCCCTTGGGCTGCACACACGATTGGACTATGTCGGGCGTGGCAACGCTATAATCGCCCTTGGGCAGCACATACGGTCGGAAGACGTCAAGCATTAAATGCCTTTATTGCCTTTGATAGCATACACAGTCGGACTATGTTGGGTGTAACATATTATCATCGCCTTTGGAAAACATACACGATCGTACAACATCGTGCGTGGCATGTTATTATCGTCCTTGGACTGCACAAACGATCAAATGACGTCGGGCGTGGCATGCCTGCATGGCCCATGGGCAGTTTACACGGCCGGATGAAGTCAGGCGTGACATGCCATATTCGACCTTGGACAGCACACCTGTGGGACGCTGTCGGGCATGGCATGCCATCATCGCCCTTGAACAGCATACACATGGTCGGACGATGTCGGCTGTGGCAAGCAATCATCGCCCTTTGAAAGAATGCACGGTAGGACGACGTCGATCATGGCATGTTATTATCGCCCTTGGACAGCACACGCGGTGGTGCGACATCGGGCATGGCTAGCCATCGTCACCCTTGTACAACATACACATGTTCGGACAACATCAGGCGTGGCATCCATCATCGTTCTTGTAAAACATACACAGTCGGACGACGTCGGGCGTGGCATGTTATCATCGCCCTTGGACTGCATACATAGTCAGACGATGTTGGGCGTGGTAATGCTATCATCGCCCTTGGGCAGTACATACGGTTGGACGACATTGGGCAGATAAATTCCATCATTGCCCTTTTGACAACATGCATGGTCGAATGAAGTCGACGTGGCATGCCGTCATCGCCTTTAGACCGCTCACACAGACAGACGACGTCGGGCCTGGAATGCCATCATCGCCCTTATTATCCACACACGATCGGACGACATCAGGCGTGGCATTGTATCATCGCCCTTAGACAACATACATGGTCGGAATACGTCGGGCGTGGAATGTTATCCTCGCCCTCGGAAAGAATTCACGATCAGGCGACGTTGAGTGTGGCATGTTATTAGCTCCCTTGGAAAGCACACGCGATCGGATGACGTCGGGCATGGCATGCTTGCATGGCCCTTTGGCAGTACACACGGTTAGATGATGTTGGGTATGGCATGCAATCATTGCCATTGGGAAGCACAAGTGGACGGATGACGTCGGGCGTGACATGCCTTCTTCTCCCTTGGACAAGACACACAGTGGGACGACGTCGGGCGTGGGACGCCATCATATCCCTTGGACAGCATACACGGTCAGACTACGTTAGGCGTGGCACGCTGTCTTGGCCCTTGTCCAGCACACGCGGTCGAATGATGTCGGGCGTGGCACGCTGTCATCACCCTTGGACACCATATACAGGTTCAGACAACGTCGGGTGAGGAATGTCATCATCTCCGTTGGACAACATACACGATCGGACGACGTCGGGTGTGGCATATTATCATCGCCCTTAGACTGCACACACGATCAGACAATGTTGGGCTTTGCAATGTTATCATCTCCTTTGGGAAACATACACGGTCGGACGACGTCAGGTGTTAAATTCCATTTTTGCCCTTTGGACAGCACAGATGGTCGAATGACGTCGATGTGGCATGCCATCATCACTTTGGACTGCACACACGGACGTAAAACGTCGGGAGTGGCATGACATAATTGCATTTGTGTAGCACACACGATCTCATGACGTCGGCTGTGGTTATGCCATCATCGCATTTGTAATGTACACATGATCCGACAACGTTAGGTGTCAAATGTTATCATCACCCTCGGACAGGAGACACGATGAGACGACCTCGGTCGTGGGATGACCGCATGGCCTTTTGGTCGCACACACGGTCGGAAGAGGCCAGGCGTGGAATGCCATCATCGCCATTGGTAGCACATGTGGAAGGACGGCATCGGGCATGAGAAGCAATCTTCGCCCTTGGACTGTACACATGGTGGGACGACGTTGGGAGTGGCATGCCATAATAGCCCTTGGACAAAAAACATGGTCAAACTACGTCAGGTGTTGCATGCCATTATGGCCCTTAGACAACATACATGGTAGGACAACATCGGGCATGACATGTTATCATTTCCTATAGACAACACACACGATCAGACTACATAGGTCATGGAAATGTTATAATCGCCCCTAGGTAGCACACACGATCAGTAATGTAGTGTGTTAAATGACATCAATTCCGTTGGACAGCATTTACGGTCAGACTACGTCGGGTGTGGCATGTTATCATCGCCCTTTGAAAGCATACACGATCGGACGAGTCAGGCATGGCATGTTATCATCGCCCTTTGATAACACACATGAACAAACAACGAGCATGGCATGCCCGCATAGCCCTTGGGCAGCACACACGGTCGGATGACGTCGGGCGTGGCATGACATCATCGCCATGGGTAGACCACGCGGTCGGACAACTGCGGGTGTGAAATGTAATCTTCGACCTTAGATCTCCCTTGGACAGCATACACGGTTGGACGACGTTGGGTATGGCATGCCATGATAGACCTTGGAAAGCATAAACGGTCGGATGACGTCAGGTGTGGCATGTCATCATCGCCATTAGGCACCACACGCGGTCGAACGGCGTCGGGCGTGGCATGCCATCATCGCCATTGAGGAGCACACGCGGTTGGACGACATCAGGTGTGACATGCCATCTTTTCCCTTGGACAACACGCCCGATGGGACAACGTCGGGCATGATAAGCCATCATCGACCTTGGATAAAATACATGGTCGTTTTGACGTCGAGCATGGCTTGACATCATGGTCCTTGGATAGCACAAACGGTAAGACTACGTCGGGCATGGAAGGACATCATCGCCCTTGGAGAGCATACACAGTAGGGTGACGTCGAGCATGGCATGTTATCAGTGCCCTTGGAAAGCACACACGATCGTACTACATCATGTGTGGATATATTATAATCGCCCTTGGGCAGCACAAACGGTTGAACGACGTCAGGCGTTAAATGCCATCATTGCCCTTGGACAACATTTATGGCCGGACTACGTCGGATGTGGCATGTTATCATCGCCCTTTGAAAGCATACACGATCAAACGACATCGAGCGTGGCATGTTATCATCGCCCTTGGAGAGCACACACGATCGGATGACGTCGGGCATGGCATGCTTGCATGTCACTTGGGCAGTACACACGGTCAGATGACGTTGGGTGTGGCGTGTCATCATTGCCAATGGGAATTACAAGTGGACGCATGACGTCGGGTGTGACATGTCATCTTCTTCCTTGGACAATACACACGGTGGGACGACGTCGGGCTTGGCACGCCATCATATCCCTCAGACAGCATACCCTGTCGGACTACGTTAGGCGTGGCATGCTGTCATGGTCTATTGGCAGCACATACGGTAGGAGGATGTCAAGACTGGCATGTTATTATCGCCCTTGGACTGCACACACGATTGGACTACGTCGGGCGTGGCAATGCTAAAATCGCTCTTGGGAAGCACATATGGTCGGACAACGTTGAGCATTAAATGCCTTTATTTCCCTTGGATACCATACATAGTCGGACTACGTCGGGTGTAACATGTTATCATTGCCCTTGGAAAGCATACACGATCATCACAGCGTCGTGCGTGGCATGTTATTATCATCCTTGGACAGCACAAACGATTGAATGACGTCAGGTGTGGCGTGACTGCATGGCCCATTGGAAGTTTACACGGTCGGATGAAGTCGGGCGTGGCATGCCATCATCGCCATTGGGAAGCACACACGATTAGACAACGACGAGAGTGGCATGCCATCATCGCCCTTGGACAGCATACACGGTTGGACTAGGTCAGGCGTGGCATGCCATCATTGCCCTAGGCCAGCATACACGGTCGGACGAAGTCGAGCGTGGCACGACATCATCTCTTTTGGACAATACAAGCGACTGGACAACGTCATACATGGCATGCTCGCATGGCCCTCATATAGCACACACGATCGGATGATGTTGGGCGTGGCATGCCATCATAGCCATTAGGCAACACATGCAGTCAGACGACGTTGGGCGTGACATGTCGTCTTCGCCCTTTGACAGTACACATGGTGGGACGATGTTGGGTGTGCCATGACATCATTGCCCATTGACAGAATACACGGTCGGACTACGTCGGGCTCGGCATGCCATCATGGCCCTTTGCTAGCACACACAGTCGGACGATGTCGGGCATGAAAGGCCATCGTCGCCCTTGGACAGCATACACAGGGTCGGACGATGTCGAGCGTGGCAGTCCATCATCGCCCTTGGATAGCATACACGTTCGTACTACATCGGGCGTGGCATATCATCATCTCCCTTTAACTGCACACACGGTCGGACTACATTGAACGTGGCAAAACTATCATCGCCCTTGGGAAGCACACACGGTCGGAATACGTCGGGCGTTAAAGGCCATCATTGCCCTTTTTACTGGACACATAGTCGTACAAAGTCGACGTGGCATGCCATCATCGCATTTGGACAGCACATGGATAGACGACGTCGGGCGTGCCATACCATCATTTCCCTTGTGCATCACACACGGTAGGACGACATCGGGCATTAGATGCCATCATTGCCCTTTGATAGCCGACACGGTTGGATGACGTTAGGCGTGGCATGCCATCATTGCCCTTGGACAGCACACACGACCGGATTACGTTTGGCGTGGCATGTCATCATCGCCCTTGGACATCACAAACGAACGGGCTACGTTGGGCGTGGCATGCCATCATCGCCCTTGTGCGACACACACGGTTGGACAAAGTCGAAAATGGCATCCCATCATCTCCCTTGGATAGCATACACGATCGGACGATGTCGGGCGTGGAATGTTATCATCGCCCCTGAATAGCACACACGATTGAACCACGTAGGGCGTTGCATGCGCGCATGTCCCTATGGCAGCAAACACGGTTGAATGATGTTGGGTGTGGCATGCCATTATCGAGTACACATGGTGGGACGATGTTGGGTGTGCCATGACATCATTGCCCATTGACAGAATACACGGTCGGACTACGTCGGGCTCGGCATGCCATCATGGCCCTTTGCTAGCACACACAGTCGGACGATGTCGGCGACGTCAAGCCGACACGGTTGGATGACCCCTTGGGCAGCACACACGTTCGGACGACGTCGGACATGACATGCCATCATCGCCCTTGGGCAGCACACACGGTCGGACGATGTCGGGCGTGGCATGCCATCATCGCCCTTGGATTGTATACACGATCGGATGACGTTTGGCATGGCACGCCATCATCGCTCTTCGATAGCATACACGGTCAAATGACGTCAGGCGTGGATTTTCGTCATCGCCAATAGGCAACACACGATCGAACAGCGTCGGGCATTGCATGACATCATCGCCATTGGACAGCACACGCAGTCGGACGACTTCAGGCGTGACATGCCATATTCTCCCTTGGACAGCACAACGGTGGGACGCTGTCGGGCATGACATGCCATCATCACTCTTGAACAACATACACATGGTCGGACGATGTCTGGCGTGGCATGCCATCATCTTCCTTTTACAGCAAGCACGGTAGGACGACGTCGATCATGGCATGTTATTATCGCCCTAGAACTGCATACACAGTCGTGCGACATTGGGCGTGGCTAGCCATCGTCACCCTTGGACAACATACACATGTTCGGACAACATCGGGCGTGGCATCCATCATCGTCCTAGGACAGCATACACGGTCGGACGACGTCGGGCGTGGCATGCTATCATCGCCCTTGGACTGCACACATAGTCAGACGATGTTGGGCGTGGCAATGCTATCATCTCCCTGNCCATCATCGCCCTTGTGCATCACACACGGTAGGACGACGTCGGGCATTAGATGCCATCATTGCCCTTTGATAGCCGACACGGTTGGATGATGTTAGGCGTGGCATGCCATCATTGCCCTTGGACAGCACACACGACCGGATTACGTTTGGCGTGGCATGTCATCATCGCCCTTGGACATCACAAACGAACGGGCTACGTTGGGCGTGGCATGCCATCATCGCCCTTGTGCAACACACACGGTTGGACAAAGTCAGGAATGGCATCCCATCATCTCCCTTGGAAAGCATACACGATCGGACGACGTCGGGCGTGGAATGTTATCATCGCCCCTGAATAGCACACACGATTGAACCACGTAGGGCGTTGCATGCCCGCATGGCCCTATGGCAGCAAACACGGTTGGATGATGTTGGGTGTGGCATGCCATTATCTACACTGTGAAGCATACACGTTCAGACGATGTGGGGCGTGACATACAATCATCGCCCTTGGGCAGCACACACGGTCGAACGATGTCGGGCGTGGCATGTCATCATCTCCCTTGGACAGCATACACGGTAAGACGACGTCAGGTGTGGCATGCTATTATCGCCCTTGGGCAGCACACACGTTCGGACGACGTCGGACATGACATGCCATCATCGCCCTTGGGCAGTACACAAGGTCGGACGATGTCGGGCGTGGCATGCCATCATCGCCCTTGGATTGAATACACGATCGGATGACGTTGGGCATGGCACGCCATCATCGCTCTTCGATAGCATACACGGTCGAATGACGCCAGGCGTGGAATTTCGTCATCGCCAATAGGCAACACACGATCGAACAGCGTCGGGCATTGCATGACATCATCGCCATTGGACTGCACACGCAGTCGGACGACTTCAGGCGTGACATGCCATATTCTCCCTTGGACAGCACACAGGTGGGACGCTGTCGGGCATGACATGCCATCATCACTCTTGGACAACATACACATGGTCGGACGATGTCTGGCGTGGCATGCCATCATCTTCCTTTTACAGCATGCACGGTAGGACGACGTCGATCATGGCATGTTATTATCGCCCTAGAACTGCACACACAGTCGTGCGACATCGGGCGTGGCTAGCCATCGTCACCCTTGGACAACATACACATGTTCGGACAACATCGGGCGTGGCATCCATCATCGTCCTAGGACAGCATACACGGTCGGACGACGTCGGGCATGGCATGCTATCATCGCCCTTGGACTGCACACATAGTCAGACGATGTTGGGCGTGGCAATTCTATCATCTCCCTTGGGCAGCACATACGGTCGGACGACATTGGGAAAATAAATTCCATCGTTGCCCGTTGGCAGCACGCATGGTCGAACGACGTCGACGTGGCATGCCATCATCGCCTTTGGACTGCTCACACGGACGGACGACATCGGGCCAGGCATGTCATCATCGCCCTTGTTATCCACAAACGATCAGACGACGTCAGGCGTGGCATGTCATCATCGCCATTAGACAACATACATGGTCGGAATACGTTGGGTGTGTCATGTTATCATCTCCCTCAGAAAGCATACACGATCAGGCGACGTTGGGTGTGGCATGCCATCATTGCCATTGGGAAGCACAAGAGGACGGATAAAGTCGGGCGTGACATGCCATCTTCTTCCTTGGACAATAAACAAGGTGGGACGACTTCGGGCATGGCACTCCATCATATCCCTTGGACAGCATACACAGTCAGACTACGTTAGACGTGTCATGCTGTCATGGCCCTTGGCTAGCACACACGGTTGAACAACGTCGGGGGTGGCATCCCATCATCGCTCTTGGAAAGAATACACGATCGGACAATTTTGTGCATGGCATGTTATCATCGCCCTTAAACAGCACACACGATAGGACAACATAGGGCGTGGAATGCCCACATGACCATTGGCCATTTCACACAGTCGGATGACGTCGGGCGTGGCATGCCATTAT
Source organism: Solanum pennellii (assembly GCF_001406875.1). Classification (NCBI taxonomy): domain Eukaryota; kingdom Viridiplantae; phylum Streptophyta; class Magnoliopsida; order Solanales; family Solanaceae; genus Solanum; species Solanum pennellii. Next base: position 23,033,706 of record NC_028642.1, read on the forward strand.
AGCCCTTGGGCAGCACACACGTTGGGATGATTTTGAGTGTCGCATGTCATCATCGCCCTTAGACATCATACACGGTCGGACGACATCGAGCGTGGCATGCCATCATCGCTATTAGGCAGCATGCGCGGTAGGACGGCATCGAGCGTGCCATGCCATCATCTCCATTGGGTAGTTCACGGGGTCGAACGACATTAGGTGTGACATGCCATCTTCGCCCTTGGACAGCACACAAAGTGGGACGACGACGGGCATGGCATGCCATCATCGCCCTTGGACATCATACACATGTTCGAACGATGTCGAGAGTGGCATGCCATCATCGCCCTTGGACAGCATACACGGTAGGAGGACGTCAAGACTGGCATGTTATTATCGCCCTTGGACTGCACACACGATTGGACTACGTCGGGCGTGGCAATGCTATAATCGCCCTTGGGCAACATAGATGGTCGGACGACGTCGAGCATTAAATGCCTTTGTTGCCTTTGATAGCATACACAGTCGGACTATGTTGGGTGTAACATGTTATCATCGCCCTTGGAAAACATACACGATTGTACATCGTCATGCGTGGCATGTTATTATCGTCCTTGGACTGCACAAACGATCGAATGACGTCGGGCGTGGCATGCCTGCATAGCCCATGGGCAGGTTACACGGTTGGCTGAAGTCAGGCGTGACATTCCATATTCTCCCTTGGACAGCACACCGGTGGGACGTTGTCGGGCATGGCATGCCATCATAGCCCTTGAACAACATACACATGGTCGGACGATGTCGGGCGTGGCATGCTATCATCGTCCTTTGACAGCATGCACGGTAGGACGACATCGATCATGGCATGTTATTATCGCCCTTGGGCAGCACACGCGGTGGTGCGGCATTAGGCATGGCTAGCCATCGTCACCCTTGTACAACATACACATGTTCGGACAACATCGGGCGTGGCATTCATCATCGTTCTTGTAAAACATACACAGTCGGACGACGTCGGGCGTGGCATGTTATCATCGCCCTTGGACTGCACATATAGTTAGACGATGTTGGGCGTGGTAATGCTATAATCGCCCTTGGGCAGCACATACGGTTGGACGACATTGGGCAGATAAATTCCATCATTGCCCTTTTGACAGCATGCATGGTCGAACGAAGTCGATGTGGCATGCCATCATCGCCTTTGGACTGCTCACACGGACGGACGACATCGGGCCAGGCATGCCATCATCGCCCTTGTTATCCACACACGATCAGACGACGTCAGTCGTGNACGGTTGGACGACATTGGGCAGATAAATTCCATCATTGCCCTTTTGACAGCATGCATGGTCGAACGAAGTCGACGTGGCATGCCATCATCGCCTTTGGACTGCTCACACGGACGGACGACATCGGGCCAGGCATGACATCATCGCCCTTATTATCCACACACGATTAGACGACGTCAGTCGTTGCATTCATCATCTCCCTTAGACAACATAGATGGTCAAAATACGTCGGGTGTGTCATGTTATAATCTCCCTCGGAAAGAATACACGATCAGGCGACGTTGGGTGTGGCATGTTATCATCTCCCTTGGACAGCACACGCGATCGGATGACATCGGGCATGGCATGCTTGCATGGCCCTTGGGCAGTACACACGGTCAGATGACGTTGGGTATGGCATGCAATAATTGCCATTGGGACGCACAAGTGGACGGATGACTTCGGGCGTGACATGTCATCTTCTCCCTTTGAAAAGACACACGGTGGGACAACGTCGGGCGTGGCAGGACATCATATTACTTGGACAGCATACACGGTCGGACTACGTTAGGCGTGGCATGCTGTCTTGGCCCTTTGTTAGCACACAAAGTCGAACAACGTCGGGCGTGGCATGCCGTCATCACCCTTGGACACCATATACAGGGTCAGACAACGTCGGGTGTGGAATGTTATCATCTCCCTTGGACAACATACACGATCGGACGACGTCGGGTGTGGCATATTATCATCGCCCTTGGACTGCACACACAATCAGACAATGTTGGGCTTTACAATGTTATCATCTCCCTTGGACAACATACACGATCGGACGACGTCGGGTGTGGCATATTATCATCGCCCTTGGACTGCACACACAATCAGACAATGTTGGGCTTTACAATGTTATCATCTCCCTTGGGCAACATACACGATCGGACGACGTCAGGTGTTAAATTCCATTTTTGCCCTTTGGACAGCACAGATGGTCGAATGAAGTCGATGTGGCATTCCATCATCGCCTTTATACTGCACACACGGACGTATAACGTCGGGAGTGGCATGACATAATTGCACTTGTGTAGCACACACGATAACATGATATCGGTTGTGGTTATGCCATCATCGCTTTTGTAATGTACACATGATCCGACGACGTTAGGTGTGAAATGTTATCATCACCCTCAGACAGGAGACACGATCAGACGACCTCGGTCGTGGGATGACCGCATGGCCTTTGGGTCGCACACACGGTCGGACGAGGCCAGGCGTGGTATGCCATCATCGCCATTGGTAGCACATGTGGAAGGACGACATCGGGCATGAGATGCCATCTTCGCCCTTGGACTGTACACATGGTGAGACGACGTCGGGAATGGCATGCCATAATCGCCCTTGGACAGAATACATGGTCAAACTACGTCAGGCGTGGCATGCCATTATGGCCCTTAGACAACATATACGGTCGGACAACGTCAGGTATGAAATGTTATCATTTCCTATAGACAACACACACGATTAGACTACATAGGTCATGGAAATGTTATAATCGCCCCTGGGTAGCACACATGATCGGCAATGTCGTGTGTTAAATGCCGTCATTGCCGTTGGATAGCATTTACGGGCAGACTACGTTGGGTGTGGCATGTTATGATCGCCCTTTGAAAGCTTACACTATCAGACGAGTCAGGCGTGGAATGTTATCATCGCCCTTTGACAGCACACACGAACAAACGACGAGCATTGCATGCCCGCATAGCCCCTGGGCAGCGCATACGGTCGGATGACGTCGGGCGTGGCATGACATATTCGCCATTGGGTAGCACACGCGGTCGGACAACGGCGGANAGACAACGTCGGGTGTGGAATGTCATCATCTCCCTTGGACAACATACACGATCGGACGACGTCGAGTGTGGCATATTATCATCGCCCTTGGACTGCACACACAATCAGACAATGTTGGGCTTTACAATGTTAACATCTCCCTTGGGCAACATACACGGTCGGACGACGTCAGGTGTTAAATTCCATTTTTGCCCCTTGGACAGCACAGATGGTCGAATGAAGTCGATATGGCATGCCATCATCGCCTTTATACTGCACACACGGACGTATAACGTTAGGAGTGGCATGACATAATTGCACTTGTGTAGCACACACGATAACATGATGTCGGTTGTGGTTATGCCATCATCGCATTTGTAATGTATACATGATCCGACGACGTTAGGTGTGAAATGTTATCATCACCCTCGGACAGGAGACACGATCAGACGACCTCGGTCGTGGGATGACCGCATGGCCTTTGGGTCGCACACACGGTCGGACGAGGCCAGGCGTGAAATGCCATTATCGCCATTGGTAGCACATGTGGAAGGACGGCATCGGGCATGAGATGCCATCTTCGCCCTTGGACTGTACACATGGTGAGACGACGTCGGGAATGGCATGCCATAATCGCCCTTGGACAGAATACATGGTCAAACTACGTCAGGCATGGCATGCCATTATGGCCCTTAGACAACATATACGGTCGGACAACGTCAGGTATGAAATGTTATCATTTCCTATAGACAACACAAACGATCAGACTACATAGGGCATGGAAATGTTATAATCGCCCCTGGGTAGCACACACGATCGGCAATGTCGTTTGTTAAATGCCATCATTGCCGTTGGATAGCATTTACGGTCAGACTACGTTGGGTGTGGCATGTTATGATCGCCCTTTGAAAGCTTACACTATCAGACGAGTCAAGCGTGGAATGTTATCATCGCCCTTTGACAGCACACACGAACAAATGACGAGCATTGCATGCCCGCATAGCCCCTGGGCAGCGCATACGGTCGGATGACGTCGGGCATGGCATGACATATTCGCCATTGGGTAGCACACGCGGTCGGACAACGGCGGGTGTGAATGTAATCTTCGACCTTGGATCGCCCTTGGACAACATACACGGTTGGAAGACGTTGGGTGTGGCATGCCATGATAGCCCTTGGAAAGCATACACGGTCGGATGACGTCGGGTGTGGCATGCCATCATCGCCATTAGGCAGCACACGCGGTCGAACGACGTCATGCATGGCATTCCATCATCGTCATTGTGGAGCACACGCGGTTGGACGACGTCAGGTGTGACATGACATCTTTTCCCTTGGACAACACACCCGGTGGGACAACGTCGGGCAAGATATGCCATCATCGACCTTGGATAGAATACATGGTCGTATGACGTTGAGCGTGGCTTCACATCATGGTCCTTGGACAGCACAAACGGTAAGACTACGTCGGGCATGGCAGGCCATCATCGCCCTTGGAGAGCATATACAGTAGAGCGACGTCGAGCGTGGAAATACTATAATCGCCATTGGGCAGCACAAACGGTTGAACGACGTCAGGCGTTAAATGCCATCATTGCCCTTGGACAACATTTATGGCCGGACTACGTGGGATGTGGCACGTTACCACGCCCTTTGAAAGCATACAAGATCAAACGACATCGAGCGTGGCATGTTATCATCGCCATTGGACAGCACACACGATCGGCTGACGTAGGGCATGGCATGCTTGCATGGACCTTGGGCAGTACACACGGTCAGCTGACGTTGGGTGTGGCATGTCATCATTGTCATTGGGAAACACAAGTGGACGGATGACATCGGGTGTGACATGCCATCTTCTTCCTTGGACAATAAACACGGTGGGACGACATCGGGCGTGGCACGCCATCATATCCCTTGGACAGCATACACGGTCAGACTACGTTAGACATGGCATGCTCTCATGGCCCTTGGCCAGCACACACGTTCGAACGACTTCGGGCGTGGCACGCCGTCATCGCCCTTGGACACCATACATAGGGTCAGACCACATAGGGCGTGGAATGCCATCATCCCCTTGGGTAGCACACACGATCGAACAACGTCGGGGATGGCATCCCATCATCGCTCTTGGAAAGAATACACGATCGGACAATGTTGTGCGTGGCATGTTATCATCGCCCTTGAACAGCACACACGATAGGACAACATAGGGCGTGGAATGCCCGCATGACCATTGGGCATTACACACAGTCGGATGACGTCGGGCGTGGCATGCCATTATAGCCCTTGGGCAGCACACACGTTGGGAAGATTTTGAGTGTGGCATGTCATCATCGCCCTTGGACATCATACACGGTCGGACGACGTCGAGCGTGGCATGCCATCATCGCCATTAGGCAGCATGCGCTGTAGGACGGCATCGGGCGTGGCATGCCATCATCTCCATTGGGTAGTTCACGGGGTCGGACGACATTAGGTGTGACATGCCATCTTCGCCCTTGGACAGCACACAAAGTGGGACGACGACGGGCATGGCATGCCATCATCGCCCTTGGACAGCATACACATGTTCGGACGATGTCGAGAGTGGCATGCCATCATCGCTCTTGGACAGCATACACGGTAGGAGAACGTCAAGACTGGCATGGTATTATCGCACTTGTACTGCACACACGATTGGACTACGTCAGGCGTGGCAATGCTATAATCGCCCTTGGGCAGCACATACGGTGAGGCGACGTCGAGCATTAAATGCTTTTATTGCCTTTGATAGCATACACAGTCGGACTATGTTCGGTGTAACATGTTATCATCGCCCTTGGAAAACATACATGATAGTACAGCGTCGTGCATGGCATGTTATTATCGTCCTTGAACAGCACAAACGATCGAATGACGTCGGGTGTGGCATGCCTGCATGTCCCATGGGCAGGTTACACGGTCGGCTGAAGTCAGGCGTGACATGCCATATTCACCCTTGGACAGCACACCGGTGGGACGCTGTCGGGCATGGCATGCCATCATCGCCCTTGGACAGCATACACATGGTCGAACGATGTCGGGCGTGGCATGCCATCATCGCCCTTTGACAACATGCACGGTAGGACGACGCGATCATGGCATGTTATTATCGCCCTTGGATAGCACACGCGGTGGTCCGACATCTGGCGTGGCTAGCCATCTTCACCCTTGGACAACATACACATGTTCGGACAACATCGGATGTGGCGTCAATCATCGTCCTTGTACAACACACACGGTCGGAAGACTTCGGGCATGGCATGTTATCATCGCCCTTGGACTGCACACATAGTCGGATGATGTTGCGCATGGCAATGCCATCATCTCCCTTGGGCAGCACATACGGTTGGACGACATTGGCCAGATAAATTCCATCAGTGCACTTTTGACAGCATGCATGGTCGAATGAAGTCAACGTGGCATGCCGTCATCGCCTTTAGACTGCTCACACGGACGGACGACGTCGGGCCTGGCATGCCATCATGTCCCTTAGACAACATACATGGTCGGAATACGTCGGGCGTGGTATGTTATCATTGCCCTCGGAAAGAATTCACGATCAGGCGACGTTGGGTGTGGCATGTCATTAGCTCCCTTGGACAGCAAACGCGATCGAATGACGTCGGGCATGGCCCTTTGGCAGTACACACGGTTAGATGATGTTGAGTATGGCATGCAATCATTGCCATTGGGAAGCACAAGTGGACGGATGACGTCGGGCGTGACATGCCATCTTCTCCCTTGGACAAGACACACGGTGGGATGACATCGGGCGTGGGACGCCATCATATCCCTTGTACAGCATACACGGTCAGACTACGTTAGGCGTGGCATGCTGTCTTGGCCCTTGGCCAGCACACACGGTCGAACGATGACGGGCGTGGCACGCTGTCATCACCCTTGGACACCATATACAGGTTCAGACAACGTCGGGTGTGGAATGTCATCATCTCCATTGGACAACATACACGATCGGACGACATCGGGTGTGGCATATTATCATCGTCCTTGGACTGCACACACGATCAGACAATGTTGGACTTTGCAATGTTATCATCTCCTTTGTAAACATACACGGTCGGACGGCGTCAGGTATTAAATTCCATTTTTGCCCTTTGGACAGCACAGATGGTCGAATGACGTCGATGTGGCATGCCATCATCGCTTTGGACTGCACACACGGACGTATAACGTCGGGAATGGCATGACATAATTGCACTTGTGTAGCACACACGATCGCATGACGTCGGCTGTGGTTATGCCATCATCGCATTTGTCATGTAAACATGATCCGACGACGTCAGGTGTTAAATTCCATTTTTGCCCTTTGGACAGCACAGATGGTCGAATGACGTTGATNTTAAATTCCATTTTTGCCCTTTGGACTGCACAGATGGTCGAATGACGTCGATGTGGCATGCCATCATCGCTTTGGACTGCACACACGGACGTATAACGTCGGGAGTGTCATGACATAATTGCACTTGTGTAGCACACACGATCGCATGACGTCGGCTGTGGTTATGCCATCATCGCATTTGTCATGTAAACATGATCCGACGACGTCAGGTGTTAAATTCCATTTTTGCCCTTTGGACAGCACAGATGGTCGAATGACGTTGATGTGGCATGCCATCATCGCTTTGGACTGCACACACGGACGTATAACGTCGGGAGTTGCATGACATAATTGCACTTGTGTAGCACACACGAATGCATGACGTCGGCTGTGGTTATGCCATCATCGCATTTGTAATGTACACATGATCCGACAACGTTAGGTGTGAAATGTTATCATCACCCTCAGACAGGAGACACGACGAGACGACCTTGGTCGTGGGATGACCGCATGGCCTTTGGGTCGCACACACGGTCGGACGAGGCCTGGCATGGAATGCCATCATCGCCATGTGTAGCACATGTGGAAGGACGGCATCGGGCATGAGATGTAATCTTCGCCCTTGGACTGTACATATGGTGGGACGACGTTGGGAGTGGCATGCCATAATCGCCCTTGGACAAAATACATGGTCAAACTACGTCAGGTGTTGCATGCCATTATGGCCCTTAGACAACATACATGGTAGGACAACGTCGGGCATGACATGTTATCATTTCCTATAGACAACACACACGATCAGACTACATAAGTCATGGAAATGTTATAATCGCCCCTGGGTAGCACACACGATCAGCAATGTAGTGTGTTAAATGACATCATTGTCGTTGGACTGCATTTACGGTCAGACTACGTCGGGTAAGGCATGTTATCATCGCCCTTTGAAAGCATACACGATCGGAGGAGTCAGGCGTGGAATGTTATCATCGCCCTTTGATAGCACACACGAACAAACAACGAGCATGGCATGCCCGCATAGCCCCTGGGCAGCACACACGGTCGGATGACGTCGAGCGTGGCATGACATCATCGGCATGGGTAGACCACGCGGTCGGACAACTACGGGTGTGAAATGTAATCTTCGACCTTAGATCTCCCTTGGACAGCATACACGGTTGGACGATGTTGGGTGTGGCATGCCATGATAGCCCTTGGAAAGCATACACGGTCGGATGACGTCAGGTGTGGCATGCCATCATCGCCATTAGGCAGCACACGCGGTCGAACGGCGTCGGGCGTGGCATGCCATCATCGCCATTGAGGAGCACACGCGGTCGGACGAAGTCAGGTGCGACATGCCATCTTTTCCCTTGGACAACACACCCGATGGGACAACGTCGGGCATGATATGCCATCATCGATCTTGGATAGAATACATGGTCGTTTTGACGTCGAGCGTGGCTTGACATCATGGTCCTTGGATAGCACAAACGGTAAGACTACATCGGGCCTGGCAGGCCATGATCGCCCTTGGAGAGCATACACAGTAGGGCGACGTCGAGCATGGCATGTTATCATTGCCCTTGGAAAGCACACACGATCGTACTACATCATGCGTGGAAATACTATAATCGCCCTTGGGCAGCACAAACGGTTGAACGACGTCAGGCGTTAAATGCCATTATTGCCCTTGGACAACATTTATGGCCGGACTACGTCGAATGTGGCATGTTATCATCGCATTTTGAAAGTATACACGATCAAACGACATCGATTGGACTACGTCGGACGTGGCACTGCTATAATCGCTCTTGGGCAGCACATACGGTTGGACGACGTTGAGCATTAAATGCCTTTATTGCCCTTGGATACCATACATGGTCGGACTACGTCGGGTGTAACATGTTATCATCGCCCTTGGAAAGCATACACGATAAACACAGCGTCGTGCGTGGCATGTTATTATCATCCTTGGACAGCACAAATGATCGAATGACGTCATGTGTGGCATGAATGCTTGGCCCATGGGAAGTTTACACGGTCGGATGAAGTCGGGCGTGGCATGCCATCATCGCCATTGGGAAGCACACACGATCAGACAACGATGAGTGTGGCATGCCATCATCGCCCTTGGACAGCATACACGGTTGGACTAGGTCAGGCGTGGCATGCCATCAAGGCCCTAGGCCAGCACACACGGTCGGACGAAGTCGAGCGTGGCACGACATCATCTCTTTTGGACAATTCAAGCGACTGGACAACGTCATACATGGCATGCTCGCATGGCCGTCATATAGCACACACGATCGGATGATATTGGGCGTGGCATGCCATCATAGCCATTAGGCAACACATGAAGTTAGACGACGTTGGGCGTGACATGTCGTCTTCGCCCCTTGACAGTACACATGGTGGGACGATTTTGGGTGTGCCATGACATCATTGACCATTGACAGAATACACGGTCGGACTATGTCGGGCTCGGCATGCCATCATGGCCCTTTGCTAGCACACACAGTCGGACGATGTCGGGCATGAAAGGCCATCGTCGCCCTTGGACAGCATACACAGGGTCGGACGATGTCGAGCGTGGTATTCCATCATCGCTCTTGGATAGCATACACGTTCGTACTACATCGGGCGTGGCATATCATCATCTCCCTTTAACTGCACACACGGTCGGACTACATTGAACGTGGCAAAACTATCATCGCCTTTGGGAAGCACACACGGTCGGACTACGTCGGGCGTTAAAGGCCATCATTGCCCTTTTTACTGGACACATGGTCGTACAAAGTCGACGTGGCATGCCATCATCGCATTTGGACAGCACATGGATAGACGACGTCGGGCGTGCCATACTATCATCGCCCTTGTGCATCACACACGGTAGGACGACGTCGGGCATTAGATGCCATCATTGCCCTTTGATAGCCGACACGGTTGGATGACGTTAGGCGTGGCATGCCATCATTGCCCTTGGACAGCACACACGACCGGATTACGTTTGGCGTGGCATGTCATCATCGCCCTTGGACATCACAAACGAACGGGCTACGTTGGGCGTGGCATGCAATCATCGCCCTTGTGCAACACACACGGTTGGACAAAGTCGGGAATGGCATCCCATCATCTCCCTTGGAAAGCATACATGATCGGACGACGTCGGGCGTGGAATGTTATCATCGCCCCTGAATAGCACACACGATTGAACCAGGTAGGGCGTTTCATGCCCGCATGGCCCTATGGCAGCAAACACGGTTGGATGATGTTGGGTGTGGCATGCCATTATCGACATTGTGAAGCATACACGTTCAGACGATGTGGGGCGTGACATACAATCATCGCCCTTGGGAAGAACACACGGTCGAACAATGTCGGGCGTGGCATGCCATCATCTCCATTGGACAGCATACACGGTAAGACGACGTCAGGTGTGGCATGCTATTATCTCCCTTGGGCAGCACACACGTTCGGACGACGTCGGACGTGACATGCCATCATCGCCCTTGGGCTGCACACACGGTCGGACGATGTCGGATGTGGCATGCCATCATCGCCCTTGGATTGTATACACGATCGGATGACGTTGGGCATGGCACGCCATCATCGCTCTTCGATAGCATACACGGTCGAATGACGTCAGGCGTGGAATTTCGTCATCGCCAAAAGGCAACACACGATCGAACAGCGTCGGGCATTGCATGACATCAGCGCCATTGGACAGCACACGCAGTCGGACGACTTCAGGCGTGACATGCCATATTCTCCCTTGGACAGCACACCGGTGGGACGCTGTCGGGCATGACATGCCATCATCACTCTTGGAGAACATACACATGGTCGGACGATGTCTGGCGTGGCATGCCATCATCTTCCTTTTACAGCATGCACGGTAGGACGACGTCAATCCTGGCATGTTATTATCGCCCTAGGACTGCACACACAGTCGTGCGACATCGGGCGTGGCTAGCCATCGTCACCCTTGGACAACATACACATGTTCGGACAGCATCGGGCGTGGTATCCATCATCGTCCTAGGACAGCATACACGGTCGGACGACGTCGGGCGTGGCATGCTATCATCGCCCTTAGACTGCACACATAGTCAGACGATGTTGGGCGTGGCAATGCTATCATCTCCCTTGGGCACCACATACGGTCGGACGACATTGGGAAAATAAATTCCATCATTGCCCGTTGGCAGCACGCATGGTCGAATGACGTTGACGTGGCATGCCATCATCGCCTTTGGACTTCTCACACAGACGGACGACATCGGGCCAGGCATGTCATCATCGCCCTTGGTATCCACAAACGATCAGACGACGTCAGGCGTGGCATGTCATCATCGCCCTTAGACAACATACATGGTCGGAATAAGTTGGGTGTGTCATGTTATCATCTCCCTCCGAAAGCATACACGATCAGGCGACGTTTGGTGTGGCATGCCATCATTGCCATTGGGAAGCACAAGTGGACGGATAAAGTCGGGCGTGACATGCCATCTTCTTCCTTGGACAATAAACAAGGTGCGACGACTTCGGGCATGGCACTCCATCATATCCCTTGGACAGCATACACGGTCAGACTACGTTAGACGTGTCATGCTGTCATGGACCTTGGCTAGCACACACGGTTGAACAACATCGGGGGTGGCATCCCATCATCGCTCTTGGAAAGAATACACGATCGGACAATGTTGTGCGTGGCATGTTTTCATCGCCCTTAAACAGCACACACGATAGGACAACATAGGGCGTGGAATGCCCACATGACCATTGGCCATTACACATAGTCGGATGACGTCGGGCGTGGCATGCCATTATAGCCCTTGGGCAGCACACACGGTGGGATGATTTTGAGTGTGGCATGTCATCATCGCCCTTAGACAACATACACGGTCGGACGACATCGAGCGTGGCATGCCATCATCGCTATTAGACAGCATGCGCGGTAGGACGGCATCGGGAGTGGCATGCCATCATCTCCATTGGGTAGTTCACGGGGTCGGACGACATTAGGTGTGACATGCCATCTTCTCCCTTGGACAGCACACACGATTGGACTACGTCGGGCGTGGCATGTTATCATCGCCCTTGGACTGCACATATAGTTAGACGATGTTGGGCGTGGTAATACTATCATCGCCCTTGGAAAACATACACGATTGTACAGCGTCATGCGTGGCATGTTATTATCGCCCTTGGACTGCACATATAGTTAGACGATGTTGGGCGTGGTAATACTATCATCGCCCTTGGAAAACATACACGATTGTACAGCGTCATGCGTGGCATGTTATTATCGCCCTTGGACTGCACATATAGTTAGACGATGTTGGGCGTGGTAATACTATCATCGCCCTTGGAAAACATACACGATTGTACAGCGTCATGCGTGGCATGTTATTATCGCCCTTGGACTGCACATATAGTTAGACGATGTTGGGCGTGGTAATACTATCATCGCCCTTGGAAAACATACACGATTGTACAGCGTCATGCGTGGCATGTTATTATCGCCCTTGGACTGCACATATAGTTAGACGATGTTGGGCGTGGTAATACTATCATCGCCCTTGGAAAACATACACGATTGTACAGCGTCATGCGTGGCATGTTATTATCGCCCTTGGACTGCACATATAGTTAGACGATGTTGGGCGTGGTAATACTATCATCGCCCTTGGAAAACATACACGATTGTACAGCGTCATGCGTGGCATGTTATTATCGCCCTTGGACTGCACATATAGTTAGACGATGTTGGGCGTGGTAATACTATCATCGCCCTTGGAAAACATACACGATTGTACAGCGTCATGCGTGGCATGTTATTATCGCCCTTGGACTGCACATATAGTTAGACGATGTTGGGCGTGGTAATACTATCATCGCCCTTGGAAAACATACACGATTGTACAGCGTCATGCGTGGCATGTTATTATCGCCCTTGGACTGCACATATAGTTAGACGATGTTGGGCGTGGTAATACTATCATCGCCCTTGGAAAACATACACGATTGTACAGCGTCATGCGTGGCATGTTATTATCGCCCTTGGACTGCACATATAGTTAGACGATGTTGGGCGTGGTAATACTATCATCGCCCTTGGAAAACATACACGATTGTACAGCGTCATGCGTGGCATGTTATTATCGCCCTTGGACTGCACATATAGTTAGACGATGTTGGGCGTGGTAATACTATCATCGCCCTTGGAAAACATACACGATTGTACAGCGTCATGCGTGGCATGTTATTATCGCCCTTGGACTGCACATATAGTTAGACGATGTTGGGCGTGGTAATACTATCATCGCCCTTGGAAAACATACACGATTGTACAGCGTCATGCGTGGCATGTTATTATCGCCCTTGGACTGCACATATAGTTAGACGATGTTGGGCGTGGTAATACTATCATCGCCCTTGGAAAACATACACGATTGTACAGCGTCATGCGTGGCATGTTATTATCGCCCTTGGACTGCACATATAGTTAGACGATGTTGGGCGTGGTAATACTATCATCGCCCTTGGAAAACATACACGATTGTACAGCGTCATGCGTGGCATGTTATTATCGCCCTTGGACTGCACATATAGTTAGACGATGTTGGGCGTGGTAATACTATCATCGCCCTTGGAAAACATACACGATTGTACAGCGTCATGCGTGGCATGTTATTATCGCCCTTGGACTGCACATATAGTTAGACGATGTTGGGCGTGGTAATACTATCATCGCCCTTGGAAAACATACACGATTGTACAGCGTCATGCGTGGCATGTTATTATCGCCCTTGGACTGCACATATAGTTAGACGATGTTGGGCGTGGTAATACTATCATCGCCCTTGGAAAACATACACGATTGTACAGCGTCATGCGTGGCATGTTATTATCGCCCTTGGACTGCACATATAGTTAGACGATGTTGGGCGTGGTAATACTATCATCGCCCTTGGAAAACATACACGATTGTACAGCGTCATGCGTGGCATGTTATTATCGCCCTTGGACTGCACATATAGTTAGACGATGTTGGGCGTGGTAATACTATCATCGCCCTTGGAAAACATACACGATTGTACAGCGTCATGCGTGGCATGTTATTATCGCCCTTGGACTGCACATATAGTTAGACGATGTTGGGCGTGGTAATACTATCATCGCCCTTGGAAAACATACACGATTGTACAGCGTCATGCGTGGCATGTTATTATCGCCCTTGGACTGCACATATAGTTAGACGATGTTGGGCGTGGTAATACTATCATCGCCCTTGGAAAACATACACGATTGTACAGCGTCATGCGTGGCATGTTATTATCGCCCTTGGACTGCACATATAGTTAGACGATGTTGGGCGTGGTAATACTATCATCGCCCTTGGAAAACATACACGATTGTACAGCGTCATGCGTGGCATGTTATTATCGCCCTTGGACTGCACATATAGTTAGACGATGTTGGGCGTGGTAATACTATCATCGCCCTTGGAAAACATACACGATTGTACAGCGTCATGCGTGGCATGTTATTATCGCCCTTGGACTGCACATATAGTTAGACGATGTTGGGCGTGGTAATACTATCATCGCCCTTGGAAAACATACACGATTGTACAGCGTCATGCGTGGCATGTTATTATCGTCCTTGGACAGCACAAACGATCGAATGACGTCGGGCGTGGCATGCTATCATCGCCCTTTGACAGCATGCACGGTAGGACGACATCGATCATGGCATGTTATTATCGCCCTTGGACAGCACACACGGTGGTGCGGCATTAGGCATGGCTAGCCATCGTCACCCTTGTACAACATACACATGTTCGGACAACATCGGGCGTGGCATCCATCATCGTTCTTGTAAAACATACACAGTCGGAGGACGTCGGGCGTGGCATGTTATCATCGCCCTTGGACTGCACATATAGTTAGACGATGTTGGGCGTGGTAATGCTATAATCGCCCTTGGGCAGCACATACGGTTGGACGACATTGGGCAGATAAATTCCATCATTGCCCTTTTGACAGCATGCATGGTCGAACAAAGTCGACGTGGCATGCCATCATCGCCTTTGGACTGCTCACACGGACGGACGACATCGGGCCAGGCATGCCATCATCGCCCTTGTTATCCACACACGATCAGACGACGTCAGGCGTGGCATTCATCATCTCCCTTAGACAACATAGATGGTCAAAATACGTCGGGTGTGTCATGCTATAATCTCCCTCGAAAAGAATACACGATCAGGCGACGTTGGGTGTGGCATGTTATCATCTCCCTTGGACAGCACACGCGATCGGATGACGTCGGGCATGGCATGCTTACGTGGCCCTTGGGCAGCAAACACGGTCAGATGACGTTGGGTATGGCATGCAATCATTGCCATTGACACGCACAAGTGGACGGATGAGTTCGGGCGTGACATGTCATCTTCTCCATTTGAAAAGACACACGGTGGGACGACGTCGGGCGTGGCAGGCCATCATATCACTTGGACAGCATACACGGTTGGACTACGTTAGGCGTGGCATGCTGTCTTGGCCCTTGGTTAGCACACACAGTCGAACAACGTCGGGCGTGGCATGCCTTCATCACCCTTGGACACCATATACAGGGTCAGACAATGTCGGGTGTGGAATGTCATCATCTCCCTTGGACAACATACACGATCGGACGACGTCGGGTGTGGGATATTATCAACGCCCTTGGACTGCACACACAATCAGACAATGTTGGCTTTACAATGTTATCATCTCCCTTGGGCAAATACACGGTCGGACGACGTCAGGTGTTAAATTCCATTTTTGCCCTTTGGACAGCACAGATGGTCGAATGAAGTCCATGTGGCATGCCATCATCGCCTTTATACTGCACACACGGACGTATAACGTCGGGAGTGGCATGACATAATTGCACTTGTGTAGCACACACGATAACATTATGTCGTTTGTGGTTATGCCATCATCGCATTTGTAATGTACACATGATCCGACGACGTTAGGTGTGAAATGTTATCATCACCCTCGGACAGGAGACACGATCAGACGACCTCGGTCGTGGGATGACCGCATGGCCTTTGGGTCGCACACACGGTTGGACGAGGCCAGGCATGGAATGCCATCATCGCCATTGGATAACACACATGCTCGTACTACATCAGGCATTAAATTCCATCATTGCTCTTTGGACAACACATATGGTCGAATGACGTCAAAGCGGCATGCCATCATCGCCTTTGGACTGCACATACGGATGGATGACGTCGAGAGTGGCATGCCATAATCGCACTTGTGCAGCACACACGATCAAATGACGTCGGCCGTGGTTATAACATCATCGCCCTTGGAATGTACACACAAGCGGAGGATAATAGGCGTGACATTTTATCATCGCCCTTGGAGAACACACACGATCGGACAACCTTGGGCGTGGTTTGCCCGCTTGTCCCTTGGGCAGCACGCACAGTCGTATGAAATCGGGAGTGGAATGCCATCATCGTCATTGGGCAGCACACTAGTCGGAAGACATCGAGCACAACATGCCATCTTTTCACTTGGACTGCATACAAGGTAGGATGACGTCGAGTGTGGCATGCCAACATCGCCCTTGGAGAGAAAACACAGTCTGACTACATCTGGCTTGGCATGCCATCACTGCAGTGCGCCTACACACATAGTCGGACGACATTGCGCGTGGCAGGCCATCATTGCCCATGGACAACTTGCACAAGGTCAAATAGCATCGGGGGTGGCATTCCATCATCTCCCTTGGACAACATACATGGTCTCAAGACGTCGAGCGTAGCATGGTATCATTTCCATTGGACTGCACACACGGTTGGACGACGTAGGGCGTGGCAATGCCATCATCGGCCTTAGGAAGAACACATGGTCGGATGACGTCGGGAGTTAAATGCCATCATTGCCCTTGGACAACATACACTATCGGACTACGTCAGGTGTGGCATATTATTATCAGCCTCTGAAAGCATACAAAATAAGACGAAATCGGGTGTCGCATGTTATCATTGCCCTAAGATAGCACACAAGATCGAATGACATCGGGCGTGGCATGTTATCATCTCCCTTCAAAATCAATCACAATCAGGCGGTCGGATGACGTCGGGCGTGGCATGCCATCATCGCCATTGGGCAGCACAGGCGGTCGGATGACGTCGGGCATGAGATGACATCTTCTCCCTTGGACATCACAAATGGTGGAACGACGTCGGGCATAGCATGCCATCATCGCCCTTGGACACCATAAATGATCGGACTGCGTCAGGCGTTGCATGCCATCATGGCACTTGGCCAGCGCACACGGATGGAAAACGTCCGGCGTGGCACGCCATCATCGCCCTTCGACATCATACACACGGTCGGATAACGTCGGGCATGACATCCAACTTCACCCTTGGAAAACATACACGATCGACGACGTTGGGTGGGGCATGTTATCATCGCCCATGGAGTGCAAACACGGTTTGATGACGTTGGGAATGGCAATGCTATCATCGCCCTTAATCAGCACACACGGTGGCACAACGTCGACGTGGCATGTCATCATCACCCTCGTGCAGCACACACGGTAAGACGAAGTCGGGTATTTGATACCATCATTGCCCTTGGATAGAACACACGGTCGGATGACGATAGGCGTGACATGCCAACATGGTCCTTTGGATGCACACACAGTCGGACGACGACGAGCGTGGTATGCCATCATCGCCCTTGGATAGAATACACGATAAGACTACGTCGGGTGTGGCATCCCATCATCGCCCTTGGAAAGCATACACGATCGGACATTGTCCTGCATGGCATGTTATCATCGCCTTTGAACAACGACTGGACAACGTAGGGCGTGGCATTCCCGCATGGCCCTTGGGAATTACACACGAAGACGTCGGGTGGCATGCCATTATTGCCCTTGTGAAGCACACATGTTTGAACGATGTCGGGCATGACCTATCATTATCGCCCTTGGGCTGCACATAGAGTCGGACAAATTTGGGCGTGGTATGCCTCATCGCCCTTTGACAACATTCACAGTCGGACGACGTCGAGCGTGGAATACCATCATCGCCATTAGGCAGCACAGGGGATCAGACGACGTCGGGTGTGGCATGCCATCATCGCCATTAGACAGCACACACGGTGGGACCTCGTCGAGCGTGGCATGCCATCATCGCCCTTGGACAGCATACACAGTCGGGCTATGTCAGGTGTGGGATGCCATCATGGTCCTTGGCCAGCACACACGATACGGCGTCGAGCGTGGCACACCATCATCTCCCTTGGACAGCATAAACACGGTCGAACAACATCGAGTGTGGCATCCATCATTGGCCTAGGAAAACATACACGATCGGGCGACATTAGGCGTGGCATGTTATCATCGCCCTTAAACTGCACACACGGATTGACATCATTGGGCGTGGAAATGCTATCATCGCCCTTAGGAAGCATACACACTCGGACGACGTCGGGCGTTAAATTCCATCATTGTCCTTTGGAGAGCATACATGGTTAGATGATGTCGACGTGGCATGCCATCATCGCCTTTGGACTGCATACAAGGGCGGACGACGTCGGGAGTGGCATGCCATCATCGCCCTTGTGCAGCACACACGATCAAACGACATTGGGCATTAGATGACATCATTGCCCTTGGACAGCACACGCGATCGGACGATATTAGGCGTGGCATGCAAGCATGGTCCTTGGGTAGCACACACGATCGGACAACATCGAGCGTGGCATGCCATCATCGCCCTTACACAGCACACACGATGAGAACACGTCGTGCAAGGCATGCCATAATCTCCCTTGGGCAGCACACACGTTCGCACAACATCGGGCGTGACATCCCGTCATTTCCCTTGGAATGCATACACGATCGGACAACGTCGGGGGTGGAATACCGCATGGCCCTTGGGCATTACACACAGTCAGATGACGTCAGGCATGGAATTCCATTATCTACCTTTGGCAGCACACATTTGGACAACGTCGGGCATGACATGCCATCATCACCCTTGGATAGCACACACAGTCGGTCGATGTCGGGTGTGGCATCCAATAACCGCCCTTGGAAAGCATACACGGTCGGAAGACGTTGGGCGTGGCATGCCATCATCTCCCTTGGAAAGAATACACGGTAAGATGAGGTTGGGCGTGGCATGCCATCATCGCCATAAGGCAGCACACGCGGTAGGACAGCGTCGGCCGTTGCATGCCTCATCTCCATTGGGCAGCACTCGTGGTCGGACGACGTCAGGCATGACATGCCATCATAGCCCTTGGACAACACACCAGTGGGACGATGTCAGGCATGGCATGCCATCATCGCCCTTGGACATCATACATAGGGTCTGACGATGTCGGGCGTGGCATGCCATCATCTCCCCTAGACAGCATACACGGTAGGACGAAGTCGAGCATGGCATGTTACAAATTCCCTTGGACAACGCACACGGTCGGACGACATTGGGCGTGACACGCCATTGTCGCCTTTGGATTGCAAACACATGGTTGGACAACGTTTTGCGTGGCATCCCTCATTGTCATTGGTCAACATACATAGTCGGACGAAGCCGGGCGTGGCATGTTATCATCGCCCTAGGACTGCACACACGGTCGAACGATGTTGGGCGTGGGAATGTAATCATCTCCCTTCGGCAGCACATACGGTCGAACGACATTGGGCGTTAAATTCCATCATTGCACTTTGGACAGCACACATGGTGGAATGAAGTCGACGTGGCATGCCACCATCGCCTTTGGACTGCTCACACGGACGGACGGTGTCGGGCTTAGCATGTAATTATCGACCTTGGAAAGCATACATGATAGGACGAATTCTGGCATGGCATGTTATCATCGCCTTTGGACAACACACACAATCGGATAATGGGGTTGGGCATGACATGCCTGCATGGCCCTTTCGCAGCACAATCGGTCGAATAACGTCGGGCGTGGAATGCCATCATCGCCATTGGGCAGCACACGTGGTCGGACGACGTCGGGCGTCGCATGCCATCTTCGCCCTTAGACAACACACACGCTGGGCCAAAGTCGGGCGTGGTACGCCATCATTGCTCTAGGAAAGAATACACGGTCAGACTATGTCAGTAGTGGCATGCTGTCATGGCCCTTGGTTATCACACATGGTCGGAAGACGTCTGGCGTGGCACGCCATCATCGCCCTTGGACAGCATACACAGGGTCGGACAACGTCGGGCGTGGCATGCAAAAATCGCCCTTGGACAACATCCACGATCAGAGGACGTCCTGCGTGGCATATTATCATCGCCATTTGACTGCACACACGGTCTGACAACATTTTGCATAGGCAATGCTATTATCGCCCTTGGACAACACATATGGTCGGACAACGTCAGGCGTTTAATTCCATCGTTTACCTTTGGACAACACCCATGGTCGAATGACGTGAAAGTTGCATTCCATCAGCGCCTTTGGACTACACATACGGACGGATGACGTCGAGTGTGGCATGCCATCATCGCAATTGTGCAGCACACACGATCGAACGACGTCGGCCGAGGTTATAACATCATCGACATTGGAATGCACACACGATCGGAGGATAATAGGCGTGACATGTTATCATCTCCCTTGGACAGCACACACGATCGGACGACCTTGGGCGTGGTTTGCCTGCATGGCCCTTCGACAACATGCACAGTCGGATGACGTCGGGTGTGGCATGCCATCATCGCCATTAGGAAGCACACAAAGTCGAACGGCGTCGGGCGTGGCATGGCATCATCGCCATTGTGGAGCACACGCGGTCGGACGACGTCAGGTGTGACATGCCATCTTTTCCCTTGGACAACACACCCGGTGAGAACGTCGGGCATGATACGCCTTCATCGCCCTTGGATAGAATACATGGTCGGATGACGTCAAGCGTGGCATGACATCATGGTCTTTAGACAGCACAAACGGTAAGAATACGTCGGGCATGGCAGCCCATCATCGCCCTTGGAGAGCATACACAGTAGGGCGACGTCGAGCATGGTATGTTATCATTTCCATTGGAAAGCACACAAACGGTTGAACGACGTCAGGCGTTAAATGCCATCATTGCCCTTGGACAACATTTATGGCCGGACTACGTCGGATGTGGCATGTTATCTTCGCCCTTTGAAAGCATACACGATCAAACGACGTCGAGCGTGGAATTGTTATCATCGCCCTTGGACAGCACACACGATCGGATGACGTCGGGCATGGCATGCTTGCATGTCCCTTGGGCAGTACACACGGTCAGATGATGTTGGGTGTGGCATGCCATTATTTCCATTGGGAAGCACAAGTGGACGGATTACGTCGGGCGTGACATGCCATCTTCTTCCTTGAACAATACACACGGTGGGACGACGTCGAGCTTGGCACGCCATCATATCCCTTGGACAGCATACACGGTCAGACTACGTTAGGCGTGGCATGTTGTCATGGCCCTTGGCCAGCACACACGGTCGAACGACGTCGGGCGTGGCATGGTGTCATCTCCCTTGGACACCATACACTGGGTAAGACAACGTCAAGTGTGGAATGCCATCATCCCCTTGGGTAGCACACACGGTCGAACAACATCGGGGGTGGCATCCCATCATTGCTCTTGGAAAGACTACACGATCGGACAATGTTGTGCGTGGCATGTTATCATCGCCCTTGAATAGCAAACACGATAGGACAACATAGGGCGTGGCATGCCCGCATGGCCATTGGGAATTACACACAGTCGGATGACATCAGGCGTGGCATGCCATTATAGCCCTTGCGCAGCACACACGTTGGGAAGATTTAGAGTGTGGTATGTCATCATCGCCCTTAGACTTCATACACGGTCGGACGACGTCGAGCGTGGTATGCCATCATTGCCATTAGGCAGCATGCGCAGTAGGACGGCATCGGGCGTGGCATGCCATCATCTCCATTGGGTAGTACACGGGGTCGGACGACATTAGGTGTGACATGTCATCTTCGCCCTTGGACAGCACACACAATTTGACGACGACGGGCATGGCATGCCTTCATCGCCCTTGGACAACATACACATGTTCGAACGATGTCCGGAGTGGCATGCAATCATCGCTATTGCACAGCATACACAGTAGGATGACGTCAAGACTGGCATGTTATTATCTCCCTTGGACTGCACACACGATTGGACTACATTGGGCGTGGCAATGCTATAATCGCCTTGGGCAGCACATACGGTCGGACGACGTCGAGCATTAAATGCCTCTATTGCCCTTGGGTAGCATACATAGTCGGACTTTGTCGGGTGCAACATGTTATCATTTCCCTTGGAAAGCATACACGATCGGACAGGGTCATGCGTGGCATGTGATTATCATCCTTGGACAGCACAAATGATTGAATGACGTCGGGCGTGGCATGCCTGCGTGGCCCATGGGCAGTTTACACGGTCGGATGAAGTCGGGCGTGGCATGCCATCATCGCCATTGGGTAGCACACACGGTCGAAAAACGACGAGTGTGGCATGCCATCATCTCCCTTGGACAACATACATGGTTGGACTACGTCAGGCGTGGCACGCCATCATGGCCTTGGACAGCACACACGGTCGGACGAAGTCGAGCGTGGAACGACATCATCTCCCTTGGACAATACAAGTGATCGGACAACGTCATACATGGCATGCCATCATCGCCATTAGGCAACACAGGCAGTAGATTGACGTTGGGCGTGAAAGGTCGTCTTTGCCCTTGGACAGTACACATGGTGGGACGATATTGGGTGTGGCATGACATCATTGCCCATTAATAGAATACACGGTCGGACTACGTCGGTCTCGGAATGCCATCATGGCCCTTGGCAAGCACATACAGTCGGATGATGTCGGGCATGGAAGGCCATCGTCGCCCTTGGACAGTATACACAGGGTCGGACGACGTCGCGTGGCATTCCATCATCGCCCTTGGATATCACACCCAGTAGGACAACGTCGCGCATTAGATGCCATCATTGCCCTTTGATAGCCCACACGGTTGGACGACGTTAGGCGTGGCATGTCATCATTTCCCTTGGACAGCACACACGACCGGACTACGTTGGGCATGGCATGTCATCATCGCCCTTGGACAACACAAACGAACGGACTACGTTGGGCGTGGCATGCAATCATCCCCCTTGTGCAACACACACGGTTGGACAAAGTCGAGCATGGCATCCCATCATCGCCCTTGGAAAGCATACACGATCGTACGACGTCGGGCATGGCATATTATCATCGCCCCTGAATAGCACACACGACTGAACCACGTAGGGCGTTGCATGCCTGCATGGCCCTTGGGCAGCAAACACGGTTGGATGATGTTGGGTGTCTCATGCCATTATCGATATTGTGAAGCACAGACATTCCGACGACGTGGGGCGTGACATACAATCATTGCCCTTGGGCAACACACACGGTCGAACGATGTCGGGCGTGGCATGCCATCATCTCCCTTGGACAGCATACACGGCAAGACGACGTCAGTTGTGGCATGCTATTATCACCCTTGGGCAGCACACACGCTCGGACGACGTCGGACGTGACATTTCATCATCGCCCTTGGGCAGCATACACGGTCGGACAATTTCGGGCGTGGCATGCCATCATCGCCCTTGGATAGTATACACGATCGGACGACGTTGGGCGTGGCACGCCATCATCGCTCTTCGATAGCATACACGATCGAATGACGACAGGCGCGGAATTCCATCATCGCCAATAGGCCACACACGATCGAACAGCGTCGGCCATTGCATGACATCATCGCCATTGGACAGCACACGCAGTCGGACGACTTCAGGAGTGACATGCTATATTCTCCCTTGGACAGCACACCAGTGGGACGCTGTCGGGCATGACATGCCATCATCGCTCTTGGACAACATACACATGGTCGGACGATGTCGGGCGTGGCATGGCATCATCGTTCTTTGACAGCATGCACGGTAGGACGACGTCGATCATTGCATGTTATTATCGCCCTGCGACAACACACACGGTCGTGCGACATCGGGCGTGACTAGCCATCGTCACCCTTGGACAACATACACATGTTCGGACAACATCGGGCATGGCATCCATCATTGTCCTAGTACAACATACACGGTCAGACGACGTCGGGCGTGGCATGTTATCATCGCCCTTGGACTTCACACATAGTTGGACGATGTTGGGCGTGGCAATGCTATCATCTCCCTTGGGCAGCACATACGGTCGGGATGACATTGGGCAAATAAATTCCATCATTACGCATTTGACAGCACGCATGGTCGAACGAAGTCAACGTGGCATACCATCATCGCCTTTGGACTACTCACACGGACGGACGACATCGGGCATGGCATGCCATCATCGCCCTTGTTATCCACACACGATCAGACGATGTCAGGCGTGGCATGTCATCATCGCCCTTAGACAACATACATGATCGGAATACATCGGGTGTGGCATGTTATCATCTCCCTCGGAAAGCATACACGATCATGCGATGTTGGGTTTGGCATGTTATCATCTCCCTTGGACAGCACACGCGATCGGATGACGTCGGGCATGGCATGCTTGCATGGCCCTTGGGAAGTACACACTGTCAGATGACGTTGGGTATGGTATGCAATCATTGCCATTGGGAAGCACAAGTGGACAGATGACTTCGGGCGTGGCATGCCATCTTCTCCATTGGACAAGACACACGGTGGGAGGACGTCGGGCGTGGCACGCCATCACATTCCTTGGACAGCATACACGGTCCGACAAGGTTAGGCGTGGCATGCTGTCTTGGCCCTTGGCCAGCACACACGGTCGAACGACGTCGGGCGTGGCATGCCGTCATCACCCTTGGACACCATACACAGGGTCAGACAACGTCGGGTGTGGAATGTCATCTTCTCCCTTGGACAACATACACGATCGGACGACGTTGGGTGTGGCATATTATCATCACCATTGGGTAGCACACACAGTCGGAAAACGACGAGTGTGGCATACCATCATCTCCCTTGGACAACATACATGGTTTGACTACGTCAGGCGTGGCACGCCATCATGGCCTTGGCCAGCACACACGGTCGGAAGAAGTTGAACGTGGCACGACATCATCTCCCTTGGACAATACAAGTGATCGGACAACGTCATACATGGCATGCCATCATCGCCATTAGGCAACACGCAGTAGAACGACGTTGGGCGTGACATGTCATCTTCGCCCTTGGACAGTACACATGGTGGGACAATGTTGGGTGTGGCATGACATCATTGCCAATTGATAGAATACACGGACGGACTATGTCGGTCTCGGCATGCCATCATGGACCTTGGCTAGCACATACAGTCGGATGATGTCGGGCATGGAAGGCCATCGTCGCCCTTAGACAGCATACACAGGGTCGGACGACGTCGCAGGGCATTCCATCATCGTCCTTGGATAGCATACACGGTAGTACTACAGCGGGCGTGGCTTATTTATCATCGCCATTTGACTGCACACACGGTCGGACTACATTGAACGTGGCAAAACTATCATCGCCCTTGGGAAGCACACACGGTCGGACTACGTCGAGCGTTAAAGGCCATCATTGCCCTTTTTATTGGACACATGGTCATACGAAGTTGATGTGGCATGCCATCATCGCATTTGAACAGCACATGGATAGACGCCTTCGGGCGTGGCATGCCATCATCGCCCTTGGGCATCACACACGGTAGGACAACGTCACGCATTAGATGCCATCATTGCCCTTTGATAGCCCACACGATTGGACGACGTTAGGCGTGGCATGTCATCATTGCCCTTGGACAGCACACACGACCGGACTACGTTGGGCGTGGCATGTCATCATCGCCCTTGGACAGCACAAACTAACGGACTACGTTGGGCGTGGCATGCCATCATCGCCCTTGTGCAACACACACGGTTGGACAAAGTCGGGCATGGCATCCCATCATCGCCCTTAGAAAGCATACACGATCGGACGACGTCGGGCGTGGCATGTTATCATCGCCCCTGAATAGCACACACGATTGAACCACATAGGGCGTTGCATGCCCGCATGGCCCTTGGGCAGCAAACACGGTTGGATGATGTTGGGTGTCGCATGCCATTATCGATATTGTGAAGCACACACATTCAGACGACGTGGGGCGTGACATACAATCATTGCCNGCGTGACATACAGTCATTGCTCTTGGGCAGCACACACGGTCGAACGATGTCGGACGTGGCATACCATCATCTCCTTTGGACAGCATACACGGCAAGACGACGTTAGTTGTGGCATGCTATTAAATTCTTGGGTAGCACACACAATCGGACAACGTCGGACGACATCCCATCATCGCCCTTGGGAAGCACACACGGTCAGACGATGTCGGGCGTGGCATGCCATCATCGCCCTTGGATAGTATACACGATCGGACGACGTTGGGCGTGGCACGCCATCATCGCTCTTCGATAGCATACACGATCGAATGACGATAGGCGTGGAATTCCATCACCGCCAATAGGCAACACACGATCGAACAGCGTCGTCCCTTGCATGACATCATCGCCATTGGACAGCACACGCAGTCGGACGTCTTCAGGCGTGACATGCCATATTCGCCCTTGGACAGCATACCAGTGGGACGCTGTCGGGCATGACATGCCATCATCGCTCTTGGACAACATACACATGGTCGGACGATGTCGGGCGTGGCATGGCATCATCGTCCTTTGATAGCATGCACGGTAGGACGACGTCGATCATGGCATGTTATTATCGCCCTGGGCCAGCACACACGGTCGTGCGACATCGGGCGTCACTAGCCATCGTCACCCTTGGACAACATGCACATGTTCGGACAACATCGGGCGTGGCATCCATCATCGTCCTAGTACAACATACACGGTCGAACGACGTCGGGCGTGGCATGTTATCATCGCCCTTGGACTGCACACATAGTAAGACGATGTTGGGCGTGGCAATGCTATCATCTCCCTTGGGCAGCACATACGGTCGGACGACATAGGGCAAATAAATTCCATC
>NC_028642.1:23071232-23072110 GCF_001406875.1 Solanum pennellii
TAAGCAGAATGTTCCCTTTGTATGGTCGGATGAATGTGAGGAAAGTTTTCAGAAACTCAAGACGCACCAATTCTTACCCTGCTAGTGGAAAGTAAGAATTTCATCGTTTATTGTGATGCATCTTATTCTTGTTTGGGTGCAGTGCTAATACAGGAAAGAAATGTAATTGCTTATGCTTCAAGGCAATTAAAAGTGAATGAACGTAACTATCCGACTCATGATTTGGAGTTGGCTGCAGTAGTATTTGCATTAAAGCAATGGAGACATTACCTATATGGGGTCAAGTGTGAAGTCTATACAGATCATCGTAGTTTACAGTATGTCTTTACTCAGAAAGATTTAAATTTGAGGCAGAGGAGTTGGATGGAACTACTGAAGGACTATGATATCACTATTTTGTATCACCCAGGAAAAGCTAATGNATGCCCGAATTGTCAACAAGTAAAGTATGAACACCAGAGGCCTGGAGGAACACTTCAAAGAATTCTCATTCCTGAATGGAAGTGGGAAAGAATTGCAATGGACTTCGTGGTTTGTCTTCCCAAGACATTGGGTAAGTTTGATTCTATTTGGGTAATTGTTGACAGATTAACTAAGTCTGCTCACTTCATTCCGGTCAAGATGACTTACAATGCAGAGAAGTTAGCCAAACTCTATATCTCGGAGATTGTTCGATTGCATGGAGTTCCACTCTCCATCATATCAGATAGATGTACGCAGTTTGCTTCTAAGTTTTGGAGAACATTACATGCTGAATTAGGTACTAGGCTGGGGCTTAGTACTGCATTTCACCCCCAGATCGATGGTCAGTCTGAGCGAACGATTCAGGTGTTGGAGGATATGCTTCGTGCATGTGTGATAGAATTTGGTGGTCATTG
>NC_028642.1:23074676-23085347 GCF_001406875.1 Solanum pennellii
TAATAATAATAATAATAATAATAATAATAATAACAATAATAATAATAATAATAATAATAATAATAATATTAATAATAATAGTGATAATAATAGTAATAATAATAATAATAACAACAACAATAATAATAGTAATAATAATAATAATAATAATAATAATAATAATAACAATAATAATAATAATAATAATAATAATAATAACAATAATAATAATAATAATAATAATAATAATAATAATAATATCCTAAGAAAGCCTCCTTACACTCTTCCCACTCTGTAGGACCCAACTCACCGACCTATTATCTTTCAATTAAGTACCACATTTGAGCAACCTCCGTCAATTGGTACGAATCTAACTTCGCCTTCTCCCTAGAAGTCACCCTATGACACTCAACACCTTGTACACACCATCTAGAATCTCTTGGGGATACTTTCCCACCTTAGAGACAAGAAAGGTAGGAGGATTCATCCTCAAAAAATCTCTCAACCTAGATGTCATAGCGCTCTCCACAACATTCGCTCTAGGCCCAATATCCATATTCACATGGGTAGTCAAAGCTCGGGCTAAATAAATCAAACTTCTCTAATCTCCCCATTAGTCAATACCGGGGGAACCACCGGAACCTCATTACCTTGACCCTCAATAGGGACTTGATCGCCTTGAGCACCTTGAGTACCTTGAGCAACTTGCTCAACTTTCTCAACTTTGAGGAAGAACTTCCTCATCCACCCTTCCTTCTTCCAACCTTCTAGCGATCATCCTTCTAGTATTTATCTCCTATAAACACGAGAGAAGATATTAGGAATAGACATTAACAACCTCAACTCTATAGGCATGACACAAGATTGATGAAGAAAGTGAACTCTATCATCCTATAGCCTCTCGCCCATAGATGTGTAACGACTCACAATGATGGTCAAGACTCTACTACACGTTGCTTTATGAGATTTTATGATTCCTAAGACCACTTTCATAACCTGTCTCTAATACCAAGCTTGTCACATACCGAGATCACACCCTAGAAGATATGGTATCTCAAAGTGCAACTGGCGTACTTGACCTCTCAGAGGTCTTGTACAAGACTTTTCGTATCATTCATCGCATATACAAGTATGAAAAGTAGTGCGGAACTAAAACTTTTCACACGAATATCATAAACCATCTTTCATATTTAAAATCATAGAAACGCTAAGTCTCAACATATGCCATTCTTAGGATCAGGAATACTCGGGACACGATCGATACAATACGAATATGGAAATACTTAGTCTATTACAATACTTTGAAATAAAAGACATCTAAAGACGATATGCCCTCGAGTCAAGTGAGGACATACTTCAACTTTTCTTGAACGATAACTAGAATCCAAGCTTTCCTTCACAATCCTTCTCACCTTCCACCTACATCTTTGGATATAACAAAATGTATGGAATTAGTACAAACACTTGTACTAAGTATGACATAATACATAAAATTCTGAAAACGGACATTTATTAGAAATATGCATCTTTTGATTAAAACATCATATCATAAGCATAAGAAAAACATTAACACCTTAGAAACACATAAGATAACACTTAAGCAATTTATCACATTTTAGAGAAATGTTACAGTAACCCTTATCACTGTTACAATGAATTCCTTCACTGATTCACTGTTACAGTGAAGTTCCTTGACTTCATATTGGACACTTTCTAGCATGTAATTTCACCACTAAAAGCTATCCTAAGACTCACTTAAGTAAGACAAAGAGAGACCGCCCATACACCCTCTCTAGGAACACCTAAATGATCCTTAAGACCACCTATAATGAGATACACACACACACTTACAGAACACCAAACAAATATACATGAGATCCTCTTACCAAAGGTGATTCTAAGTTTCACTTGAGGAGTTGTGAGGCAACCACCCATATAATCCCTTCACACACACTTAATAGATCCTTGATACTACCTAATATAGAATTATTTCATTTAATATAACAACATATATAATATGACATCCTCCTCTCAAAGGTTATCAAAAGACTTACTTAAGTAAATCAAGAAGATAATGTCCATGCTTGACCTCTCCAAGATTACCTAAATAATCCTTAAGACTAACTAAGGTTGGATCATGTCTACTTAATCAACCAACTTCCCTAACTAGATTCATTCTTAAGACTTATCTAGGTAATATACGAAGTGACCATTCTTATGCCCCCTTCACACCTTAACTAGACAACCCTTAACTACTCTAGATAAGTACTTATTCTTCTAACATGATTTCTAACTTAAGTCATTAGTTTATTAGTTCATTTAAGAGACATTCATCACATAAGGACATTCAAGTAATGGTCTTGGAGAAGACCTAGGGACTCACTCACGAACAACTTCAAAGCCTATTGTGCAATGCCTAGATAGCGTGTCATACCACCACCTAAACTTCATAGAACTTCTGCAATACTAGTAGGTATCCCATATAATAAGAATAGGCAATAACCGACATAGACCATGGTAGCTAAACATGGAATCCGGAGTTTTAACCTACTCCGATTGAGGGTGTTCTACTTGCCAATGGTAGAACTTGGACACATCCTATGTAGGCATAGAGTTAAGATGAAGGGTTTCTTTGCACTCTAGCCTCATCCTTTAACTAGAGCTACTTCCCTTACCTTACTCACTCGGTGCTAGACTTTGTTCTCGTAAAGTAATTTCACATAAAGGATCACATGAAGGGGTTTCATATCTAGTTCATAACCCGATCACATTCACCTACCAAAGAAGTCCCCTAGGGCTGCCTTATAATGGCGAAAAGGATAGCTTTAATGACTTTACTAAGGATTATATGATGCCGTTCCATCCAAACAACCTTAAGTCCATCATTCACACAAGAAGGATACCATTACGACTTTCAACCTCAAGTACCATAACTTTACCACTAGGTTTAAGGTTCCACATAAATGAGTTTCTTAGCATCATTCAAGGTCTCATGTCATTCATACATACAAGACTAAGAAGCTCTAGCATCCTAATTCAAGAAGTCACACTCTCATTCATACATGTATCAAGTAAGGGACGTAAGTCTACCACACAAGTAACACCAATACTTCACTTTAACCCGTATAACATATCATTCTAGAAGCACATAGTAACAACTATTATCATCTATAAGTCATCCTATACACCACAATAACATCAGCAATATAACCATCAAAGAGTCATATAGTCAAGTAGGTATAACCATGCATCAACTCTAAGACTACACAGAATGACATAGTCATAGTCTAACATGATCACCTAACAACAATAGAATAACACATACTTTCACTTAATCACAAGTAGGTAGATATGATCATGCTTCACATAATTAACTACACATATCATCATAGTATACCAAGTAATTTGCCGACAAGGCCATGATCATCATAATACATAAAGTAACGGCGACGAGGCCACATCATTTACAAGTAAAGCACATAGCACCGCCACCATAAGTGGACCATACCAATAATATCATAATTTAAGAGCTACATTACTTGAAATAAAGAGAATTATGGCAGCGTACCACCAATCCATTCTCACCACTTCAATCCATAGCGAAATCATCCAATACAATACCGACAAGCCCTTACCCATGGCCATGATCATCAATTCAATACATAGACCATAATACTCAATGAATCTAGGTAAATTCAATATATATTTATCAATATACGATAACATATACATCAATTGTATACAATTCTTACATCATTCAACAGCCCAATGAAAACTACACTAGTATTCATAAGCATTAAGACAATATCTATTATCCCATAAAGTGGTCAAAATCTCGGGTTCATGAATTACATGAGTTCATAGGTTAATTATATTAAAATAATATAATCAACAACAATTCAATCAATATTCAATGATTTAAAACCTTTAATGCAAGAACTCATGGATATATTTCAATTTAGAAAAACTCATCTTTTGAGAAGTCTTTGAAAATCACTTAGAAGATTGGATCCTTGAAGAAGAGAGTTCCAAGGATTAAAAATCTTACCTTAATGAAGCTAAAACACGAATTTTATGAATAATCATCAATCAAATCTCCAATCCAATCTCATCCTTGAGTTTTGGCTTTAATGGAGTTCTAGAGAATTTCAAAGATATTTTAGGTTTTGATTTTGAAGAATGAGTTCATCTAGGTATTTAGGACTTATAAAACCACTTAAAATATATAAAATATCCTTAAGTAACCGCCCAAATTATTATTTGGACGTGAGGTGAATTTACCAATTCACGTGACAGACCCATCGACGACTTGGCCACAAATGGACCGTTTGTCCACAAACGGACTGTCCTGTCTGGCCATTGTTTGGGACTGAGCCTTTAAAATGGGAGCTTAATCTCCCCAGACTAAGTACCCATCGACACCCTTCAACTACGGGGCGTCGGTCAGGCCACTGGCTATAGTCTGCCATCCGTAGGTGGGGCTGCCTTGGGCAGTTTTGGCCACCAACATGGGTCCTTCCTCAAGGACCCTTAGATGGTCCTTAGGGACTTTTGCCTGGACGTTTCCAACCCGAATATGTTCATATACGAGTTTAGGACCTCCCATCGATTCCATTCAAAACAAAAACGTAAACCTCAACGAAACATGTCAAGACACACAAGGTCGTTCCAAGGCAAACCTTTCAAACGTCATGGACAATCTTGGACGTTTGACCTCCAAACTTCATGAAAATTCACACACTGACTACAAACACTATAATTAATCATATAAGGACCTCATAATCTCATTAAACACACAATTAGGAACATAACAACAAATGAGGCACATAGGTGACTTAGTCATCGAACGTCTTGGTCGTCCAGTGACGTTTCACTTTCAAATCACCTAATAAAATCTAGACACTACCTCAATACCACATTATACCCTAATTACAAATATTTTAGGCTCTATTTTCACCTAATTCGTTTTAGAGGTATTACATGGGTCTTCGAGAATCTTCGGATTGGAGCATTGTAAGAACGAAATCACTCATACCCAATTGATGGATAGTCAATTTGGTAATGGTTTTTACCTTTTTATGATGTGTAGCTAAAACCCCAATTCTTGGGATGTAATTATGTGATTATGGACTGATTTAGCTTATGGATATTGCGAATTGTTAGTTTAAATCCTGTTTAGGAGTGAGTTTAATCATTAATCGTGGTTCAATCTAAGAATTGTAGGTGAAAATACAGTTCTAGCTTTGTTTTTTTAGCTTTCTCGAGAGAGAAGTTTTAGGACTAAGGATTCGATTGATTGATTGAAGGTATTGGGCTAACTTGGGTTCAGCTCAAGAGAGTGAATAGTAAACCCAATCCCATACATTCATCTCGAGAGAGTGAACGGACTAAGGTGTGGGTAGGTC
Organism: Solanum pennellii; assembly: GCF_001406875.1. Classification (NCBI taxonomy): domain Eukaryota; kingdom Viridiplantae; phylum Streptophyta; class Magnoliopsida; order Solanales; family Solanaceae; genus Solanum; species Solanum pennellii. Next base: position 23,080,061 of record NC_028642.1, read on the forward strand.
TTATTTTGCGTGTTGGTTATGTTCGACGGAAATCACTTGATTCGGGTAAATTGTTCGAGAGAAAATTCAACTCCATTATAGCCTAGTTTACTCATTAATATCTAGCTAATTACTAAAAGTTGAAATTACCCATTTGTCTATGTTAGACTATAATCGATCACATTCTAAGAACCAGTCTCATTATTGTTATTTCATGTAATTACAATTACTGTTTGTAGTTGATAGTTTAAACCAAAGCCCCCATTTGATATTCGTGTAACCCTTAATTTAAATGATTCTTTATCTGATAATTTTTATTCATATTACTCATTTGACCAAGTTGATACTTCCTAATTGAATCTTAAACATGTACCACTCCCTCTCAGATTCGACCCCAACTCATTTAGTTGGGTTTATACTAATTTACAATCGTTGACACTTAGAACTAGATGAAGTTTTTTTGAAATGTTAATCATTAGTCCACCCAAAACCTGTAGGCACTTTACAAGGACCTCGACCCCGTTGACGGGCCATGGTCTCTTTGATGGTCCGTCATTGGGTCAGTGGAAGGCCCCCAATTAGTTTTTAAGTGGGGTCATTTTAACCCTAAACTACATCATTTTAACCCTTAAACTATATTTTTTACTCAGTTTAAGTCTAATACTTAGCCAGAACTTACCTAGAATTATTATTATCCAAAACTCACCAGGATTAAACCGAAAACAGGAGAAAAAAGAAGAACCAAACCTTTCCAAGAACACAATAAGTTTTCTTCAGTTCCATCCCCGAAATCGAAGTATTTCCCCGTGAAATTTATCATCAGGTATGTGGGATTTAACTAGTGGATTCCTTTCGTCAGCTAGGTTCTTAGAATTTAGTTAGATTCTTGATTTGTATATCTTGTTTAGACCTAGGGTTTCTAAAAAAATATATATTTGATGTGATTTAGCTGTTATAGTATTCCTAATCGAATTACCATGTTTTTGTGGAATCGTTATTTAGTTCTTTGCATGAAGCTCAGAACCCTAGTCATGTAGATATCATTAATTCATGGATCACACTTTCTAGGTCAGTAAAATAGATAATCATGCTTCAATTTTTAAATGTCACAATATCAGTATATAATTTGTTACATTCTCAGATTTTGCATGTTAGTATTTGGAGCTATTCAACATTTCAAGATTTCACTCATAATGTGTCATATATACATATTTTCAGTTGGGAGTAGACTTAACATTGAGTTGGAATAGGGTTCAAGTTACATGTATAGTCCTAGAACTACATGCCTTGATAAGTTTATAAGTCCCTTATGTGGGCATCAAATTTAAGAATCACGCCAATCATGTCTTTATACCCCTAGAGAGGTATATTGGGTCCTCTCATAATGGGGCATATACATCAGACTCTGTGTTTAGCTCACGTGATTTTATGTCAGTTAATAGTAGCTCCCATAGTCAAAATCTAGTGTATTTGATTAGGTTTTTATTTTATACTTCAATATTCGGTCTCAACATGGTATGTTCATAATCAGTAATTGGCCATTGTATTTATCTCAACATTTCAATTATGTTTCAGTATGTATGCTCTTGTTCAGATTGTATCATTGCTCAATTGTGATTCGTTTAGTTTATGTATTTATTTAGTTATAATATATATCTTACAAGCTTAGTATATTCTATGTATTGATGTAGACTCTGCACTACATCCTTTTCATGATGTAGATCAGGTACTCAGCATCCAAATCACCCATAGATCAGTTCCCTATTCGTACTCAGCAGTATCAGTCGTGAGTCCTCATACTTCGAGGACAATCGACATTTTTCCAGTTTAGTCTTTTATTTCAACTTCAGTTTTGCCAATATCAATTGGGGGCATGTCGTGACAACTCTAGTCAATTAGAGGCTTTTTCAGACATAGTGTTAGACTCAACTTTAGTTTTGAGTGATTATTCAGTATCACCAAAATCTTAGATATTACTTATAAATATTCAGATCAGTATAGGGTACTCCCCTCATTTAGTTAACTATTGTTTGAGTTTTCCATTAGTTCTTATTTTCTTAGGTAAGGCCAATGTGCTTATGTTATGCAAGAAAGGGTTAGCATGGGGTCACCCGCGATCCTAGGTCATGTGCTTACGTCAATAGGGTAGCCTCGGGGCGTGACACCAATGCCTCCTAGTTTACTTAATTTTAAGCTCAGAGTAAAAAATTTATGCCTATTTGAGTGACGCTTCTCTAGTTAAGACTTTTCATCCATTTAAGGAAGCGATATTTTGGTCTTTTCCTTACTCAAATAGGTTGGATCACTTTTTCTTACCCAATTATGGGGTCTAATCATATGCTTAGTTATTATTCACATTAGTGAACACTTAATTTTGGGGAAAAGTTTAAAGAAGAGAGAAAGGGCTAATTTCAAGCATCCATAAGAAGTTGTGGAATTTTGCCAAAATAATCGTTCTTTCAAGGTTTGTGAGGTTTCCCATAGTGATGGACTATTTCTTACACACTCCATTGATGTAATTGTTCCATTAATTCATTTTTGATATCGTTTGTGTAGAGATTCTTAAGTAGTTCGTGAGTTTTAGATTCATTCTTTAACAATGGATGTTTTGAGTTCTTGAGGTGATGGTCTTGCGAATGACTAATGTTTCTTGATAGATTTTCTGTGTAATTCCAATTAATTTTAATTGGGTTTGTGAATCAAAGAGATTTTGGAAGAAACCATTTTATTCTACATGAGTAGGACTCGAAATTGAACAAGAAAGTTCATCAAAAATTTGGGTTCAAGGTGGGGCAGCGCGCCCCTTAATTGCCATCCCTGGGTATTCAGCTTTGGACATGGCGCTCTGCACATGCAGTGCCTCCCAAAAAAGCCCAGCACCTTTGGGGCTGGCTTGACACATCACTCATACACCAGGACGTCGGACCTTTTGTTTTTTGTCCTTCGTCCCGTATGTGTTCTATCAAATCGTGTCTATGTTCTCTTCTTGATATTAACTCTTAAAGACTTTGATAATCCTTGAGAAATCGTTCATGTCCTGATCATATGTCTTAAATTACAATTCAAATTAAAGAAAAGTTAAGAGAAAAGTTCAAGAGGTCTTGAGAAGTCTTTTGCAATTAACCGTAGATTTGAACTAAGTCTTGAGAAAATAAATATAAGAATAAAATGGGTTGTAGTTGTGATTGGAAAAGTGTATAAGGGAGTTAAGTATCGCATTGAGGTCCTTGAGTTGATTCGTTTATGTCTATATTTCAAAATAAATATGGATTATTGGTTATACAAATGTGAGAAGATTATTTGATTTACATAAACAAAATTATGTGAAAGGATTTTCATATTATCATTCAAGTTATGCCAATAAACTAACAAACCAAGTGACTCAACACATAAAAGACGTGTGATTCTTTTAGAAGAAAAGATGAGCTTCAATAAAATTGAAATGATCAATATGTGAGTCAGATAATTATTTAACTATATCGATGTAAAATATTTATTTAATCCCCATAAAGCTCGATCGTAAATGAGATATTTGTTTACATGTGGAGGCACAATAATATTCTTGCATTGAAAGAATCTAACACTAGTAATCATTTCTTCGATCATGCAAAAATAATATTGATTTATGAAATTAGTCAGGGGTGTGTTTGGTCGAAATCATGACCTATCATATTCAGAAAATATGTGATTTTTCTTTGAAAAGAGAGATGTCATATACCATATAATACAAAAATAATTTATAGCTCGATTGAAGGGAGGATATAATCAAAGGAGACCAGACAAAATATATTTCACCAAAATTCTTTCTCACACATGTTCTTCAATAAAATGGTGAGATACACGTTCAAAAATTCGTTCAAGTGATAATCTTATAAACTTATTCACTAAGCATTGTCAACATCAATATTTGAGAAGTTGAGATGTGAGATTGGAATGCATCATCTCTGAGATATGTGTGTTTGGTCGAAATCATGACCTATCATATTCAGAAAATATGTGATTTTTCTTTGAAAAGAGAGATGTCATATACCATAAAATACGAAAATAATTTATAGCTCGATTGAAGGGAGGATATAATCAAAGGAGACCAGACAAAATATATTTCACCAAAATTCTTTCTCACACATGTTCTTCAATAAAACACGTTCAAAAATTCGTTCAAGTGATAATCTTATAAACCTATTCACTAAGCATTGTCAACATCAATATTTGAGAAGTTGAGATTGGAATGCATCATCTCTGAGATATCAAGCAAAGTTTTTATCGGGGGAGAAAATAGATGTTGCACTCTTTTTCTTAACCATGATTTTGTCCCTAATTATTTTTCCTGGTAAGGTTTTTAAAGAGACAACTTTTAAAGCATATTAAAATATATGTGTACTCTTTTTTCTTCACTAGAATTTTTTTCGATAGGGGTTTTCCTAGTAAAGTTGTTAACGAGGCATATTATTTATGGATATCTAAGGGAGAGTGTTATAAAAATAATATAGTGTGGATTTCCACTACAAAAACAGTTACTCTCACATACATTACTTTCCTAAATTATGAAGATAACATCAACATTTATAACTATTATTCTTGTAACCTTACACCTCCATAACGTGTTTCATTATATTGTTGATTAATGTTATGTTTATGACTAGTTTATATTTCTCTATGTTACCCTATAAATAGAGGCATAAGTTTTAATATTGTACACACTTGAATACTTGGATGAATAAGAAAAACTCTCATATCTTGTCTACCTATTTATATTCCTTTCATCTTCTATATTTCTTTTCTTATTTTGCTTTAATCTTACAACATGTTTACTTATTTTACACTATTATTTGTTAACCATAGATAAATAAAATATATAGTTATAATTAACAAAAGAAATGTATATTTAAAATAAGTATCTTTTGGAGGGTCAAAGATTTCATCTTTTCAATTATAGAGAAAAATACTTAGTTTTATTAAGAACATAAAAAGAAAGAAAAATTACAATGTTTATAGTCATATCATAAATTTTGTGAATGAAGAAAAATTGAAAACTTTAATTGATTTGACTAATTCATATTTTATTCATAGTATATATATATATATAGTTATAATTAACAAAAGAAATGTACANTAATACGAGAAAATATGAACGCGAAAAATAAGACAACAGATTTACGTGGTTCACCAATAAATTAGCTACGTCCACGGGAAAGAGGGAGAGCAGTTTTATCATGGAGAGGCAAGAATAGAATTACAGAATAGGGTTTGCCATAGCGTCTATATATAGTGCTAAGCTACGCCCTAACAGGCTTGGGCCCAACATACA
>NC_028642.1:23085473-23105330 GCF_001406875.1 Solanum pennellii
CCCCCGACTCGCTGACCGGGCAGCGAGACCCCCGTCCTTTCCGTTTGTAACGGGTCCGATTCAAGGCATTCAACATATATATATGTATATATATATATGGATTGAATATGAATTTAAATCTATATTTTATCCATGTAAAAATCACGTACCCAACCCAATGGGTAACTATATATTCTCAGCTTTTGTGACTTCGAGCGTGCACATGATAGGAGAATCAGATTCTTGTATTATTTGTATAATAATAGGAAAATTATACACCCCAACAATGTTTCTTTGCGAAAAAGTGCCTTGCTTTGACTTGGGTCCTACTAAAAGCATATATATCTTGCATAAATTTTTGGCTTGTTTTCTTAATTTTCACTAAGAAAATTAGTGCTAATTTTATATTTTCTTGGAAAACAAAGTTTTCAAAATTCAGTGTTACAGTTTTTGGCAAATGTGTTAGTTAAAATAATTTTTTTTTTCAGAAAAAAAAAAAAAGAGATAAACAAATATTATTTCCTATGTTTCAAAAAGAATAACTCAATTTTTTTTAGTCTGTTTAAAAAAAATGATTCTTTTTTTTGCCATACTTTAACTTCAACTTTCCATGTGACATATTTAAGCCACAAGATAAAATTAAAGGATATTTTTGTATATTTGACATAATTTTAATGTAGAACCAGAAAATTAAAAGTTTTCTTTCTTTTCTTAAACTTTATATCAAGTCAAATTAGATCAATCTTTTTTAAATCGAGGGAGTAGTTGATTTTTTCTAAAAGATTTTAAAAGTAGGTTATTCAAATGGGGATGTCCTTGTGACAGTATCGAACAACATACAAATGTTGGGTATCATTGTAGGTTTAGCTAAAGATAGAGCACAAAGAAAGAAAAAACCATTCTAACTAATACAAATATTAACTAATAATGTAAAATTGAACTTATTGAGTTGAAAAAGTAAGAACAAGTGCTGGATAAAAACTCAACGGCTTTTTTTTTTTTTTTGGCGATCATGTCATAGTGGTGTTCCTAACCTCACCAATAAGGCATGGTTTACCCTCCTGAAGTTCAGGATCCTAGAGCCTGTTTGTCACACATAACTTTTTTTATATTTGTTTAACACTTCCAAAAGTTAAAACCGAGTACAAATAAATTTGATCAATTTTTAAGTCAATTCAAACACATAAATATACTTGTTAACTATTTAGCATCCTTAACTGGGACAAATATGGAATACTGTATACACCAGTTGCAACGAAGGAGTATTTGTAAGAGAATCAAAACAACACATTTCCACATTCTGTTTTCCTATACCAGTTCAAATAAATACAAGAGATTTTTGACCATATAGATTATAATCTAAGCAATTCTGGAAATTAGTGAACTTGATCTCCTTAAATTTTAACCACATTTTCTTTCTCATTTCTATAACAGTCTATCCCCAAAAAGGATTTATGGTTCGCAAACTTCGTGTTTCTCCTTCCGAAATATGGGATCATCTCCATGACTCATTTTTTGGCACATTGGTGATGGAATGTCTAACGTACTTTGAGCATCTAGAACTTGCCCCCTCTTTACTTTGAACTGAATCTTCAGGCTTTCTATTTGTCCTGCATCGTACAATTCATTTTACAATATATATAAAAAATAAAGGTAGCACCATGGATTTTTTTTTCTAGGGAAGACATAATCGTGATTTTCAAGACGTAATATAATTTTTAGCTGAAAGGAAGTTTAAATATTCCACACAGATGAAACTCCAAATAAGTGTAACCAAAGTACCAAACCTCTCAGCAGTGACGAAGGATGACTGGTTTTCCTTGGGGATAGTAGACTCCGTCCAGCTTGCACAGATATATTCCTCGTCTTCCAAATTCAAACCCATTAAACTCTTATTCCTTGTAATGCAATCAAGTTTTCCTAAATTTAATCTTGGTTTGTATGTATGTATAAAGCCAAATCTATGATCCTTAACTGAAATTGATCCACAAGAAATTAGTTGCATAAGCATATTATGAGGCTTTAGCTTTGATGGAACGCGACACTCCTCACTATCAAGTTTCCTGAAGCTGCTGAGCTTGCTAACATCTGATCTGATGAGAGATATTAAAGTATCTGGTGGAAGTGTGTCTGACTCCACGCGTATCTCTGTTAACTCGTTAACCTGAACCTGATTTATTTCAACTGCACATGACCTATCATCCGTTGAAATGCCTCTTGTACAAATATTATTATGAGTTGTATTAGCCGTGTTTGTCTTTTCGTGAATCTGAAGGGAAGCATCAGCCAGGACATCACACGTATTAGCATTAGCGCTGTTTGCCTTTACAGCAGGAAGTGATGGTTCACCATCACAAGAGTTTTTTGCGCATCTTTCATTCGTGTTAGACGGAGGAGAGGAATCATATTGGCTTGGAGGTTCTGGTAATACTTTTCGATTTGACAATTTATCATTTTTCGCAGGACTGGATCGACCTACAAAGGAAAGAATTGAGGTCTAAAGCTACAACAACTGTCGTTTCTTAAAATGCAGAAATCTTATGTCCCTATATATTGACAAAGCAGGAAAAAAAACACTGCAGCCAAACTTGTTACTTGTCTATTCTCCTAAAAAAATAGATCCAAAAAAGTGTTTTCAAGTGATAGTGTACTGTAGATACCTGATTTTAATTCTTCACAAAACTCGGAGCCTTTTAGAACGTATTCAGTAGTACGAGCAGGAAGAATCAAATCATCTTCAGAAAGATCATGCCACACAAATCTATTCTTGTAGCTTCTGTGTTAATAACAGATGAGAAAAATTGTGTAATATCCTGTTTGACTAAAAGCAAAATTATACAATTGTTTAGTCTTTACCTCTTGCAGGACCAAGAATAAGATGAAGCCATTCCCTTGCCTCTCAAAACGTTAAACCTCTTGATTACATCTTCAAGATATATAAATTCAAGATTCGTATTCGTCAATATATATATATATGTCTAAATGAATAATGAGAAGCGTGTGTGTTACCTCTCAAGTATAGACCATCAGGGGAAGACATGGTTACTTCCATGAAATGAGGATGCTCAAGTTGTTGATTTCTACAAAGATAGTATACCACTGGCACTTTCCCATCACTTTGACTTGGCTGTTGTTGCTCATATTTTGGTGATTTCTCTCTCCACACTTTGGCTCTCTCTGGACTCAGCTGCCTATACTTCCTCACACGCTCTTCCATTTCAAATAACCACGATTCACGTTTGATTGATGGAAACAAGACACTTCATTTAATTTGGTAAAACACAAAAAGATAAAATAAATGACGCATCTAAAACAGATGACAAACAACCATTCTCCATTTCTATTAATAATAAAGTTAAGTGTTTTTTGTCAATAAATGAGCATAAGAAAGGCGAAGTATTTTGATGTACCCCACTATACCAAAAAACAAAAAAGTGTAAATCCAACTTTGCAAAAGTCATATGAAAGATGAAATGCCACCACCATTCCCTCAGTAAGATACATAAAGAAAGATGTGCTGCTGCTGCCAATAGTCTTTGGCTGTTTGTGCTACTTTTCAACTTTAGCTATGCCTTTTCTTTCGACTTTATGCTCTGTTAGCTGGACTCATATTTCCTCCCATTCCATACAGTTTCCTTTATATGTGGCCTTTTACTTAGGAGTTGTTTGCTACTAATAGGAATTAATAAACGGAAAAGGGCCTAAAATACCCTCAAAGTATTGGAAATGGTACAAAACTAACCTTCATCCATCTATTGACTCCAAAATACTCTCCCACCCACCTATTGGGTCCAAAATACCCTTGTCATCCACATTTTGATTCAAAATTGATCACTTAATTAACGGTTTTATACTTAAACTATTTAAATATTTTTTTAAATACGTGGCGCTCAACTATTTGTTATAATTTAACTTATTAGTATAATTTATAAATCAATCCACTACCCACCCATTACTAATTAAATCCATCTAAATTAATAAACCCGTCATATTATTAATGCAAGCTACTGCCAATTGAGTGTTTTTTAAAAATTATAGAAGTAAATTATCATACATTCAAGTGGCTAAATAAAAATCACCGATAAACTTAAAAGTCTGACTATGTTCATCTTAATTATTCTTACGTCTCAATTATGTGATGTTACTTCATAGGTAACTATTTTTTCAAAATAATATATTAAAGATTTTAAAACAAATCATAAATATTTATAAAATTATATTTAAAAAAAGTGCATGAATTAATTCGGGATGTATTACTTCTTTACCTTTAATTATAAATTTCTAATTCAATTTTGAAAGAAAGTTTCCTTCTAAATAAGCGGCTCAACCTAAATTTAAATTGGGGCTTCTATTCGGACTCGAATAATTTTGGATGTCATTTTCAGGAATCTATAATTTTATCGTGTTTTAGTAGTATTTATGACGATTTTGATATTATAATTGGATTATTAATTGGTGAGGTTTAGTTAGTAATGAGTGGGTAGTGGGTTGGTTTATAAATTATATTAATAAATTAAAATTATAACCAATAGTTGAACCCCAAGTATTTTAAAAAATATTTAAAGAGTTTAATTTTAAAACAATTAAAAAAGTAGTCAATTTTGAACCCAAAGGTGGATGACAAGGATATTTTGGAGCCAATACGTAGATGAAAAGGGCATTTTGGAGCCAATAGGTGGATGAAAGGTAATTTTGTACTATTTTCAATACTTCAAGGGTATTTTAGACCCTTTTCCGATTAATAAATCATTTCCTCCCATTCCATACAGTTTCTACTTGTCCTAATTATTACAATGAATTGGTTTGTACTAAGAGCGACTAGCGAGTTCACTGATATTTTAAATGGGTAAAATAAATTAAATAAAAATGAATAAAGTATTTAACTCAACTGATATTTTAAATGGACAAAATGAGTTACCCAATAAATAATATGGGTATCCATATTATAGCAGAGATCTTTGTAAAAACTTTAAAAATAAAATCTTTTTAAAGTTTTTTTTAAGGACACCCCATACCAGCCCCATGCCCCATATCCTAAAGAAATGTAAAAAATAATTAGTTTGTGTGGTAAAATAANTATATATATATATAGCTATAAAACTTGGCCACAAAGTTAATCGAACACAAAGTATATTTTGTGGACATTCATTTATGACACTATCCCTTACATGTTCATGTAAAAATAAATTTAGTGAAAGAAAACATTTAGTAATACGCATTATTTGCTGCCTCATTAAAAACTTTTACTAGAAAAATTTCATGGGTTAACTTCTGTTTAAGGGAAAAAGAGTGCAGCGCGTATTTACACCCCCTGATGAAAACATTACTTAATATCTTGAAAATGACATATTCCGATCATCTTCTCAAAGGTTAAAGTTGGAAATGTCTTGGTGATCACGAATTGTTGGACAATTGTTTTATCCTTGATTTGAAGATCCTGAGTAAGCAAAAGAATTTCGATAAAATATATTTTGGTTAGTCTCCTTTGATGTGTCTTCCTTTTAGTTGAGCACATCCAACACTGTCTTCATATAATGTTGTTGGAATATGTATTTTCAAAGGAAGATCACATATTTTCTGGATATGTTTATAGATGTCAACCAAATATATTTTGACAATTACTCAATTTGTGATCTTGTCGGTTTAGACAAATTTGCTCATTTGAATTTTTAGTAGCAACAACCAAGCACTGAAAGACACTTTCACTTGGATAACAATCAAATTAACTATCTTGTGGAATAATTTGATATGACAGTATTCCGACATGACAATAAATATATTTCTTCATGTAAAGCTTTATAAGAATTTCACAGTCTATAAATCTTGACACAATTGAACTAATAATTTACATCGATATTTGATTTACTCTAGTATCTCCACTGATAAGAGTGATATCATATTTTGCATGCATAACTATTTACCATGAATAATAATAGCTAGATACATAAGTGTACTAATTGCACTATGACATGATATTTCTAATAATTTCAATGAGATCGAAATTGATTTTTATATTATCCAATCTTACGAATTGGGGTAATATTTAGTGGAATCGCTTTACAACCTTTTAAATTCTTCAGGAATTTCATATAATTTTTACATTCTAGCTAGATAAGATAGTCATTCATAATGTGTATTCAAGTTTTTCATATATTGTCCGACAAAAATCTCATTGCATCCAACTTAGGAGAATATTTTTTCCATATAATAATGTCCGGACTTTTGCGAAAAGTTTTTGTTTTTTAGTGCACAATCGTACTTTATATTTTATGATTTTACTTATTGCACAATGATGCATTTGATCCCCACTGACATTATATTTTAGTATATGGACATAGTCCAAAACATCACTTTTCAAAGTGAAATAAAATATACTTGAATTGTATTTTCTTTGGCCAACATTTATTTGTTAACTTTCAACAAATTTAGTATCAAGATCCTCATCACCATTTATAATTTTGAGTGCTATATTATATTAAATAAATCGTCAATAGTTTATTTGATATCAATTCTAATGTGATGTAATTGTCGAGTTCTCTTTATATTTCATCATTTCTAGGTACCTGAGTCTTTGTCAAGGTTTTATAAAGTGTTATGTCATGGTGCTATTTGTAAAGAACTTGCCTCATTATTATGACCAGTTTAGTCATTTTCTCCTCTTTTTTTTCAAGAATTTTCATTTTTCGAATCGATTTATCTATTAAGCTTTCGACATGCCTTAAATTATGTCCTTCAAGGATTTCATTGGAGCATTTACAAATTATAACATATGTAATTGAATATGTCTGATAATTGACTTAAATTATATTTTTAAGGATCATATCAATGATATTTTATTATGTATAACTTATTTTTCAGTTTCTCTTCATCTCCCCCTAATATTAGTGTAATCATTTAAAATTTATTAAATATAAATTTATAAAATGATTCGGATTATATTGAATTCATAAATATATTAATCCAAATAAATATTGTGGATTGATATAATTGAGTTAAATATTTAAGTCCAATAAATATGGATTTAATTAAAGTCTAAATTAATTGATTTGGGCTACATTGGATGAACCCAATTTGTTAAACCCAATCTCATCTCATTCTAGAGCCCATCTTGGCGCCACGTGTGCAGATGATGTGGCATGCCAAGTCAAATAAGAAAACCAATAGAATCATGACATGTGTCAAAGATGACAAGCCGCTTCATAAAGCCCAAATGCCATGTCACTTCAATCTGATTGGCTGAACGGAATCTTATTCCAATCGCAACTCCTCTATTCTAAAACTATAAATAGGGGTCCTCATAATTCAGAAAAGAGACAGAAAATTCTAAACAAGAAGCTAGAGAAACTCTGTGGTACAAACGCCATTTAATTCTCTACGAAGCTACAGGTTTAAGAATTCAAGCATTCAAGTTCAAGAACGATCAAGATCAAGACCACCGAATTCAAGAACAAGCTCGAAGCCCTTGAGTTCAAATAAAAGTCAAGATCAAGATAAAGTTCAAGTTCAAGTTCATCATAGATTCAAGAACAAGCTTTAAAGCCCTTGAATTTATATTTGAAAAGGCGAATTCAGAGGAATTATAGAGATTGTAACACTCGCATTTGAAATAATAAAATCGATTGTTGCTATAATTTTCCGTTCTTGATTATTGTTTTCTCGACGCGAATTTTATTGTCTACAAATTCTGGCACGCCCAGTGGGACAATCTCTACCTCTCATCTCAACTTTTCAAACGTCAAAGAATATCAAGATGACTTTCATGAACAACAACTCTCGATCAACCTTCTCTAAAGTCACTAGCTCCAAGTTCTCTACTGAAGTTGAAGACATCCTTGGAGTTACCTTTGGAAGTTTTGGAGTTGTTACGAGAAGCAAGGCTGCTACACTAGGGCAACAAACGCTTCAAGTGTCGTCTGCATCAACCCCTGTTTTTGGGTCTTCGACTCCAAAAGGAGCAAGTTCCTCCACAAATTCTCTAGAAGGAGGAAGTAGTGTTGCTGAAAAGATCAAGAAGACATTGGCTCTACTTGAGCAATCTGGTTCCAAGAACTCTACCACAAGGGAGAACTGTGATTCAACTTGTGAATCATCTCCACGTATATCGCGTAATCTGAGTCCACTGAAAATTAACTTACGCGACAATCCATGTTACTCTCCTGCATCTCCAATGGTCATGCAAACGATGGTGACTGCTGCTTCCTCTCCTAAGGAACAACTCGCAAATCTGACGAAGTTGGTTGAAGGATTGACGAAGCATGTACAACACCAAGAATCTCGAATTGACAAGTTGATGGACAGGATAGAAGGACTTTTGGATGGAGATGCGAGCCATGCACCTGGAAAGGGCATTGAAGTTCAAGAAATCGAAGATCCCACTAAGAAAGCCCCGTTTGTTAAAGAGATGCCAGTTTCTTCTAAAGGAATGATCCCACTCGATCGCTTGAAGGAGTTTATTGAAGGAATCATCAAAGATAAGTATGAAGTGTCCACCAAGTCTTCTCATATGTATGCTAAGCCATACACTGCTAGGATTGATAACTTTAAAATGCCTGCTGGTTATCAACCTCCCAAATTTCAACAATTTGAGGGAAAAGGAAATCCGAAACAACATGTCGCGCACTTCGTGGAGACATGTAATAATGCTGGAACATATGGAGACTATCTTGTCAAACAGTTTGTCCGCTCTCTAAAAGGAAATGCCTTTGATTGGTACACGGATCTCGAACCTAACTCTATTGATAGTTGGGAGCAACTAGAACATGAGTTTCTCAATCGCTTCTATAGCACAAGGCGCACGGTGAGCATGGTAGAACTCATGAATACTCGCCAAAGGAAGGATGAACCGGTCATAGATTTCATAAATCGATGGAGGAACGCAAGCCTAAATTGCAAGGACAGGCTTAGTGAAGCTTCTGCAATCGAAATGTGTATTCAAGGAATGCACTGGGAGCTTCTTTACATCTTGCAAGGAATAAAACCAAAATCTTTCGAGGATTTAGCTACTCGCGCTCATGATATGGAGTTGAGCATGTCATCTGCCGGAAAAGATATGACTATTGTCCATGATCCTCGCAAAGGAAGGGACAAGCAGGAACCCAAGAGATGGAGCAAGTTTCTGCCCAGAAATGACAACAAAGAATCCATGAGTGTAAATGTGTCACCCGCAAAGTTCACCACGAATGAGGGCGTAAAACAAAATGTGAGAACGACTTTCCAAGCACGTTCAAATCAAAAGTCGACGCTAAGGGAGATGCAAGGAAAAAAGTATCCCTTCTTGGATTCTGACGTTTCTGAAATTTTTGATGAATTGCTTGAGTTAAAGCTCATTGACTTGCCAGAGATGAAGCGACCCGATGAAGCTGGAAAAACTGATGACCCAAATTATTGCAAGTATCATAGACTTGTGAGTCATCCTCTTGAAAAATGTTTTGTCTTTAAGGATAGAGTGATGCGATTGGCTAACGAAAATAAAATTATCCTTGATGATGAGAAGGCTAGTTCTAACCATACCTCTATCACGTTTGGGTCACTGGATCCGGTCCAAATATATATCTCTGAAAAGCATGAAGAAGAGCCAGTAGACCAGGACGTTGACATAGATGGTGATGAGGGTTGGATTCTTGTAACTAGGCGAAGACGCAACAAGTCAAGCTTACGAAAAGAATTATCCGAGCAACCGGTTAGAGGAAAAATGGTGAAGAAATCAGAGAAGCAAAAATCAATCAAGCGCCCCAAAAGGGCAAAGGTTGAAGTGCATCACTACCAAAAACCTCGACGTCTTGTGACTCTAGAGGAATTCTTGCCAAGCTCGTTCGACACAAAGTCTACTCAAGGCAATGTCGAGGCATCATGTTTCAATGTGGATAAAGAACAAACAATGAAGGTGCCTCCTACTGTAAAAGAAGGAACAACGAGTGAATCCTCACCAAAAGTGTCTCCTGGGGAAGAAGAAAAAGAAACAAGGGAAATCTCAGAAATGATGTCTCTTTCATCTTCTGAAAAATCTATTGAACTTTCTTCCCAAGAAGCACATGTCTGTGATACTAAAATCACATTTACAGATAACGATCTTCTATTTGGTGAAACACTACACAATCGTCCTTTGTATATGGTGGGTCATGTGCTAGAGAAGAAGATAAATAGAATCTTAATAGATGAAGGATCTGGAGTCAACATTTTGCCTATCCACACATTGAAGGAACTTGGCATCACGACTGGGGAACTTAGTGAAAGTCGTCTGTTGATACAAGGATTTAATCAAGGTGGGCAGAGGTCCATAGGCTCTATTAAATTAGAGATCCACATGGGAGATTTGCGATCAAGCGCATGGATGCATGTGATTGACGCAAAGACATCATACAATATATTACTTGGCAGGCCTTGGGTACATGAGAATAGAATTGTCTCATCTTCTTACTATCAATGTTTGAAATATCTTGAAGGTGGAATTGAAAGAAAGATAGTTGCAGATGATAATCCTTTCACCGAAGTGGAGACACACTTTGCGGATGCGAAATTCTGAATGAGAAGTTATGTTGTTAAAGGGGTCAAATCCAATGACGTCAAATCAATCAAGATTGATAATATCGTAAGCAAAAGAATTGATGCAGCTATCGAAAAGGTGAAAATTGACACTAGAGACTCTTGTCCCATTCTTAATGAAGGGAAAATCCTGTCTTCAAAGAAGAAGCAGACTTCTAGGCTTTGCTATGTTCCAAAAGAGAAGAAAGAACAAGATCAACCATCTAACCTTGAAGAAAATGCATTAAGAGGGCTAACTCTTCCTATCAGACGGATTGATGCAATAAACTTGTCTTCTAAGTTGCCAGAAAAGTTAGTCGCTCAAGATCAAGTGCTAGATATGGCTCTCCCTACAAAGCGCACAAGAGAAGGTTTTGATCCCAATGCCTACAAGTTATTTGTGAAGGCAGGATACAACCCTAGCGAGCCATCAGCGCTAGGGAAACTCCCATCAGAAGATACAACTAGGAAAGCGCGTGAAGGCCTAGGTTATAGCCAACCGCCGCCAATTCACATTTCCATAAGAAGGGCCAGTAATAATCATATAACTTTTGAAGATGACGTCACTGCTCCCAATAAAAGGCCTTCTGTCTTTGATCGACTTGGTGAAGCGACAACAAGAATTTCTGTGTTTGAGAGGTTAGGTCCTCTGAAGAAGAATAACAAGAACCTGAGAAGTTATTTAAAAGTTACAACGCGTACTTCACATTTGATTCGAAAGGATTTCAGAAGTTTGATTCCTTCTAGGATGAGGCGACGAGTGGAACTTATGGTTTCCTGTAAAGAGGAACTCAAGGCAAAGGTTCATACTGTGGTTTACACCAAAGAGCGCGAGGAAGATGAAGAAAGTGTAGGTTCCTCAAATCATGTTACAATCCAAAATGAGTACGATTCTTTGCCTCAAAAGAAGATTGAGGAAGAGGTAGAAGATATTGTCTCGTGTTGTCATATATCAGTCAATGACAATGATCCTGTGGAAGAGGAAGATGCTAAAGATGCTCCACCAGAACTTGAAGAAGGAGTAAAGATCACAATAGATCCTTTGAAGGAAGTTAACCTTGGCACTGATGAAGATCCGAAGCCAACTTACTTGAGTGCGTTTCTAGAAATTGATGAAGAAGTCGCTTACATGAATATACTCAAAGAATATAGAGATGTATTCGCTTGGAGTTACAAAGAAATGCCTGGATTGAATCCTAGAGTAGCGGTCCATCAATTGGCAGTCAAAAATGGTTCTCGTCCATTTAAACAAGCTCAAAGACGTTTTAGACCAGACTTGATTCCGTTGATAGAAAATGAAGTTAACAAACTCATTGAGGCAGGCTTTATTCGTGAGGTCAAATATCCTACATGGATTTCAAGTATTGTTCCTGTGAGGAAGAAGAATGGTCAAATTCGAGTTTGCGTTGACTTTAGAGATCTCAATAATGCATGCCCTAAAGATGAGTTTCCTCTTCCCATTCCAGAGTTGATGATTGATGCCACCACTGGTTATGAGGCAATGTCGTTCATGGATGGTTCTTCTGGATATAATCAAATCCGCATGTCACCAAAAGATGAAGAACTCACTGCATTTCGCACGCCAAAAGGTATTTATTGCTACAAAGTGATGCCATTTGGTTTAAAGAATGCTGGCGCCACATATCAAAGGGCTATGCAAAATATCTTTGACGACTTGCTCCATAAAAATGTTGAATGTTATGTTGATGATTTGGTAGTAAAGTCGAGGAAGAGGGGTGATCATTTGAAAGACTTAAGGATGGTGTTTGAGTTACTCCGAAGATATCAACTAAGGATGAATCCATTGAAATGTGCCTTCGGAGTTACTTCCGGCAAGTTCCTTGGCTTTATTGTGAGACATCGAGGAATTGAAATTGATCAAGCCAAAGTCGATGCAATATCAAAGATGCCTGAACCTCGAGATATTCATGAGTTAAAAAGTCTCCAAGGAAAGTTAGCCTACTTGAGAAGGTTCATCTCAAATCTAGCGGGGAGATGTCAACCATTCAGTCATCTCATGAAGAAAGGTGCTCCTTTTAATTGGGACCAAACATGTAGCGAAGCCTTTAAAAGTATCAAATCGTATCTAGCGAAACCTCCGGTTTTGGCAGCCCCTATACCTGGAAAACCATTGATACTCTACATTGCAGCACAAGAAAGGTCTGTAGGAGCCCTGTTAGCTCAAGAGAATAGTGAAGGCAAAGAAAATGCTCTTTATTACTTAAGTAGAACGATGACGCCAAATGAGCTAAATTATTCGCCAATTGAAAAGTTATGCTTGGCACTGGTCTTCTCAATTCAAAAGATGAAGCATTATTTTCAAGCTCATGTTGTCCGCCTTATTTCTAGAGCAAATCCCATCAAGTTTGTTATGTCAAAACCTGTCCTTAGTGACCGACTAGCAAGATGGTACCTCCAATTCCAACAATTTGAGATTGTGTACATCCCTCAAAAATCCGTGAAGGGACAAGCACTAGCGGATTTCTTAGCAGACCATCCTATACCAAATGATTGGGAGTTAACTGATGAGTTTCCTGATGAAGATGCGATGTTAATTGAAGTTCAACCTCCTTGGAAAATGTACTTTGACGGGGCTGCACATCGCGGCGGAGCTGGTGCTGGCGTGGTGTTCATCACTTCACAAGAAGAGATTCTACCATTCTCTTTTACTTTAAAACAATGTAGCTCCAATAATGTCGCTGAATATCAAGCACTGATACTTGGACTTGAAATGGCCGTTGACATGAAACAATTACATTTACAGGTCTTTGGTGACTCTCAATTGGTGATTAATCAGCTCTTAGGAAATTATGAGGTAAAAAAGCCTGAATTGCGACCTTATCATGATTATGCTCAAAAGTTGATAAGATGGCTTGGGGATGCAACCCTTCAACATGTGCGTCGAACAGAGAATAAGAAAGCTGATGCATTGGCTACTCTAGCTTCAACGCTAACCCTTCCTGATCAAACGCAAGTAACTGTCTGTCAGAAATGGATAGTACCACCGTCAAATGAGGAAGAATATATTGAAAATAAGCTTGATCATATCGTCGCCATTGTTGAAGCTGCGAAGGAAGATTGGAGACAACCCATCATTGACTACCTATGTTATGGGATACTTCCAGAAAATCCAAGAAGAAGGACTGACGTACGTCGTCGTGCACCTCGTTTCCTTTACTACAAGGATACATTATATAGAAGATCATTTGAGGGTATGTTATTACGATGTTTGGGAGAGGAAGAAGCGACTCAAGCTCTGCAAGAAGCACATTCAGGAGTATGTGGATCACATCAATCTGGACCAAAACTTCATTTTCACATAAAGAGAATGGGGTATTACTGGCCAACCATGGTGAAAGATTGCTTATATTATGCCAGGAAATGCGATGCTTGTCAATTTCATGCGAATTTCATTCATCAGTCACCCGAAGTATTGCACCCAACCATCGCATCTTGGCCATTTGACGCTTGGGGACTGGATATTGTAGGACCATTACCAAAGTCTTCTGGTGGACACTTGTACATCTTGGCCGCAACTAATTACTTTTCAAAATGGGCTGAAGTTGTTGCTCTTAAAAAGGTGAAGAAAGAGAATGTTGCAAATTTTATCCGAGTAAATATTATCTATCGCTTTGGCATCCCTCGCTATATAATAACAGACAATGGCAAACCATTTGATAACAAGTCAATGAACAAGATTTGTGATTTTTTTGACTTTAAGAAGCGTAAATCTTCTATGTACCATGCTGCCGCTAATGGTCTTGCTGAAGCATTCAATAAGACTCTATGCAACCTGCTCAAGAAATTTGTCTCCAAAATCCAAACGGGATTGGCATGAAAGAATGGAAGAAGCTTTGTGGGCATATAGGACAACATATCGCACACCAACTCAAGCAACACTATATTCACTTGCTTTTGGAGTTGAAGCAGTCCTGCCACTCGAGCGTCAAATACCCTCCTTGAGACTTTCTATTCAAGAAGGGCTCACTGAGGAAGAAAATGCTCGATTGCGTCTTGCTGAGTTAGAAGCACTTGATGAAAAGAGGTTAGAATCCCAACAAAACCTTGAATGTTATCAAGCTCGTCTATCTCGTGCTTTTAATAAGAAGGTTCGCTTAAAGAAGGTTCGCTTGAGGTACTTTCAAGTAGGAGATCAAGTTCTTGCGGTAAGAAGACCAATCATTACTTCGCACAAGTCTGGGGGCAAATTTACCTCAAAGTGGGATGGACCATATGTCGTACAAGAAGCATATTCAAATGGTGCTTACAAGCTTGTTGATGCTGATGGCTTAAGGATCGGTCCTATTAATGCCAATTTTCTAAAGAGATACTATCCTTGAAGGAAGATGATGCTCCTTAGGGTACGAGCCTAAACTGCATGTCACTCCTGGCCCGCAAGAGTATAAACTGTGTACGGCACAACCAAAAAAAAATCACTCAAATCCCCAGAACTGCGTTGTGACTTGATCCTCTTTATTGAGGTACGTAGGCGCTTAGAACCATATTCTAAGTTCAGTTGCATGATTGTCAAAAAAATGTTCCCACTTGATCTATTGCATGAAAGTCAAAGCGATATATATTTTATTTTTATCTTTTGTCTCATCAAACTTAAGACTTGCACGAAGCATTGATGGGTTTATGGAAGGGGCAAACCCTTATAAAATATGAATCTCTTATTAGAATGGTGGAAGTCTTTAAATTAGATCAAGTATGCAAATTGGAGTCTTTATATTCTTCGAGTTTATTATTTGAAGTATCCAAATTCTCTAAGTATACAGGTTGAAGTATTCAAATACTCTAAGTATGAAGGTAAGACTTCAAGTATATAAGTAAAAGTCTCCAAATGCGTATGTAATTGAATTCCATGCCTAAAGGTGCGCGAGGTTTGTCCCTTTGCACCTTAAGCTAGCTTTGTTGCGGATTATCCCTCAATAGATCTTTGAATTTCTATGTTTTAAGGTGGACAAACTTGTCCCTTTACACCTTAAGTTAGAACTTTTCACGGATGTATACTTAAAAGAATCTTTTTAAATTTTCATGTCTTAAGGTGGACAATATTTGTCCCTTTGCACCTTAAGTTGACCTTTTCACTGGTGTATATTTAAAAGGATCTTTAAATTTTTCATGCCTTAAGGTGGACGATATTTGTCCCTTTGCACCTTAATCTAGCTTTGTTGTGAGCTTATCCTTCAACGAATCTTCAAATTTCTATGCCTTAAGGTGGACAAACTTGTCCCTTTGCACCTTAAGCTAGAGTTCCGACGGATTTATCTTTAAAAGGATCTTTAAATTTCCATGCCTTAAGGTGGACAATATTTGTCCCTTTACACCTTAAATTGGTCTTTTCACGGGTTTATCCTGTCTCAAGTTGGTTAAGCATTCAGGACCTTGTAACACCTTGAATTTATCTTCAAGGCGGGAGCGTTACACGGTATCCTATTAAAACTTCAAGTTGGTTAAACATTCGGAACCTTGTAACACCTTGAGATTATTTTCAAGGGGGGAGCGTTACACGGTATCCTATTAAGCTTCAAGTTGGTCAAGCTTATCCTTCAACGAATCTTTAAATTTCTATGCCTTAAGGTGGACAAACTTGTCCCTTTGCACCTTAAGCTAGAGTTCCGACGGATTTATCTTTAAAAGGATCTTTAAATTTCCATGCCTTAAGGTGGACAATATTTGTCCCTTTGCACCTTAAACTGGTCTTTTCACGGGTTTATCCTGTCTCAAGTTGGTTAAGCATTCAGGACCTTGTAACACCTTGAGTTTATCTTCAAGGCGGGAGCGTTACACGGTATCCTATTAAAGCTTCAAGTTGATTAAACATTCGGAACCTTGTAACACCTTGAGATTATTTTCAAGGGGGGAGAGTTACACGGTATCCTATTAAGCTTCAAGTTGGTCAAGCTTATCCTTCAACGAATCTTTAAATTTCCGTGCCTTAAGGTGGACAAACTTGTCCCTTTGCACCTTAAGCTAGAGTTCCGACGGATTTATCTTTAAAAGGATCTTTAAATTTCCATGCCTTAAGGTGGACAATATTTGTCCCTTTGCACCTTAAACTGGTCTTTTCACGGGTTTATCCTGTCTCAAGTTGGTTAAGCATTCAGGACCTTGTAACACCTTGAGGTTATCTTCAAGGCGGGAGCGTTACATGGTATTCTATTAAAGCTTCAAGATGGTTAAGCATTCAGGACCTTGTAACACCTTGAGGTTATCTTCAAGGCGGGAGCGTTACATGGTATCCTATTAAAGCTTCAAGTTAGTCAAGCATTCGGGACCTTGTAACACCTTGAGGTTATCTTCAAGACGGGAGCGTTACACGGTATTTTAGTAAAGCTTCATGGTTAAACATTCGGGACCTTGTAACACCTTGAGGTTATCTTCAAGGCGGGAGCGTTACACGGTATTTTAGTAAAGCTTCATGGTTAAACATTCAGGACCTTGTAACACCTTGAGGTTATCTTCAAGACGGGAGCGTTACACGGTATTTTAGTAAAGCTTCATGGTTAAACATTCAGGACCTTGTAACACCTTGAGGTTATCTTCAAGACGGGAGCGTTACACGGTATTTTAGTAAAGCTTCATGGTTAAACATTCAGGACCTTGTAACACCTTGAGGTTATCTTCAAGACGGGAGCGTTACACGGTATTTTAGTAAAGCTTCATGGTTAAACATTCAGGACCTTGTAACACCTTGAGGTTATCTTCAAGACGGGAGCGTTACACGGTATTTTAGTAAAGCTTCATGGTTAAACATTCAGGACCTTGTAACACCTTGAGGTTATCTTCAAGACGGGAGCGTTACACGGTATTTTAGTAAAGCTTCATGGTTAAACATTCAGGACCTTGTAACACCTTGAGGTTATCTTCAAGACGGGAGCGTTACACGGTATTTTAGTAAAGCTTCATGGTTAAACATTCAGGACCTTGTAACACCTTGAGGTTATCTTCAAGACGGGAGCGTTACACGGTATTTTAGTAAAGCTTCATGGTTAAACATTCAGGACCTTGTAACACCTTGAGGTTATCTTCAAGACGGGAGCGTTACACGGTATTTTAGTAAAGCTTCATGGTTAAACATTCAGGACCTTGTAACACCTTGAGGTTATCTTCAAGACGGGAGCGTTACACGGTATTTTAGTAAAGCTTCATGGTTAAACATTCAGGACCTTGTAACACCTTGAGGTTATCTTCAAGACGGGAGCGTTACACGGTATTTTAGTAAAGCTTCATGGTTAAACATTCAGGACCTTGTAACACCTTGAGGTTATCTTCAAGACGGGAGCGTTACACGGTATTTTAGTAAAGCTTCATGGTTAAACATTCAGGACCTTGTAACACCTTGAGGTTATCTTCAAGACGGGAGCGTTACACGGTATTTTAGTAAAGCTTCATGGTTAAACATTCAGGACCTTGTAACACCTTGAGGTTATCTTCAAGACGGGAGCGTTACACGGTATTTTAGTAAAGCTTCATGGTTAAACATTCAGGACCTTGTAACACCTTGAGGTTATCTTCAAGACGGGAGCGTTACACGGTATTTTAGTAAAGCTTCATGGTTAAACATTCAGGACCTTGTAACACCTTGAGGTTATCTTCAAGACGGGAGCGTTACACGGTATTTTAGTAAAGCTTCATGGTTAAACATTCAGGACCTTGTAACACCTTGAGGTTATCTTCAAGACGGGAGCGTTACACGGTATTTTAGTAAAGCTTCATGGTTAAACATTCAGGACCTTGTAACACCTTGAGGTTATCTTCAAGACGGGAGCGTTACACGGTATTTTAGTAAAGCTTCATGGTTAAACATTCAGGACCTTGTAACACCTTGAGGTTATCTTCAAGACGGGAGCGTTACACGGTATTTTAGTAAAGCTTCATGGTTAAACATTCAGGACCTTGTAACACCTTGAGGTTATCTTCAAGACGGGAGCGTTACACGGTATTTTAGTAAAGCTTCATGGTTAAACATTCAGGACCTTGTAACACCTTGAGGTTATCTTCAAGACGGGAGCGTTACACGGTATTTTAGTAAAGCTTCATGGTTAAACATTCAGGACCTTGTAACACCTTGAGGTTATCTTCAAGACGGGAGCGTTACACGGTATTTTAGTAAAGCTTCATGGTTAAACATTCAGGACCTTGTAACACCTTGAGGTTATCTTCAAGACGGGAGCGTTACACGGTATTTTAGTAAAGCTTCATGGTTAAACATTCAGGACCTTGTAACACCTTGAGGTTATCTTCAAGACGGGAGCGTTACACGGTATTTTAGTAAAGCTTCATGGTTAAACATTCAGGACCTTGTAACACCTTGAGGTTATCTTCAAGACGGGAGCGTTACACGGTATTTTAGTAAAGCTTCATGGTTAAACATTCAGGACCTTGTAACACCTTGAGGTTATCTTCAAGACGGGAGCGTTACACGGTATTTTAGTAAAGCTTCATGGTTAAACATTCAGGACCTTGTAACACCTTGAGGTTATCTTCAAGACGGGAGCGTTACACGGTATTTTAGTAAAGCTTCATGGTTAAACATTCAGGACCTTGTAACACCTTGAGGTTATCTTCAAGGCGGGAGCGTTACACGGTATTTTAGTAAAGCTTCATGGTGAAGCATCTGGGACCTTGTAACACCTTGAGGTTATCTTCAAGGCGGGAGCGTTACACGGTATTCTAGTAAAAGCTTCAAGTTGGTTAAGCATTCGGAACCTTGTAAAACCTTGAGGTTATTTTCAAGGCGGGAGCATTACACGGTATTCTAGTAAAGCATCAAGTTGGTTAAGCATTCGGGGCCATGGAACACCTTGAGAGTTTTATTTATTTATTTTGTTAAGGCATGGACGTTAAGCACATTTTTATGTGATAAATCCTTCCATTATGTAGCCTCCATAAAATATAAAATTCCTTTTGCTGATCTACAAAAAAAAAAAAGGAAATACAAGTGAAGGAGAGATTGTTACCTGTCAAGATATTTGAGACTCGAAAGGTATTAAATCTTGAATCTTGGATGTGTTGTATACCTTTTTGTCTAGATTAGGAATCACCAAGTGGATTGTGATTTCGTTGTTCCTACGTCAAGACACGAGATCTTTTAGTAAGTCACACAAATCTGAAAATTTTTAGCATGGCAGAATCTACAGCTAACTTCAAAAAATCATCTAAAAAGATTCTGAAGGTGTTTGTAACGACCTGTTTAGTCGTTTTGAGCAGCAGATTTTATTTCTGGAAAAACTGGCTGAGTCGACGGATCCCACGACGGAGCGTCATGGGCACGACGGACCCTCGTGGGGGTCTCGTTCCAAAACACTTAGAATTCTGAAATTTGGGTACTGAAATCGACTCTCTGAACTT
>NC_028642.1:23111243-23153439 GCF_001406875.1 Solanum pennellii
TTTCTTTTTGGCTTGGGCAATAAAACATATATATGAATATGAAATTGAGTAGGATTACAATTGTTAATTCAATTATAATTCATTTTTAACTAAGGTGAATTTAGTAACCAGTTAATGCTTCAAGCCTAGTCTCTAAAAGATAAAATATCTCGACAAGACTTGAAACAGGGGGCATTTGTAATCATTTAAAATTTATTAAATATAAATTTATAAAATGATTCGTATTATATTGAATTCATAAATATATTAATCCAAATAAATATTGTGGATTGATATAATTGATTTAAATATTTAAGTCCAATAAATATGGATTTAATTAAAGTCTAAATTAATTGATTTGGGCTACATTGGATGAACCCAATTTGTTAAATCCAATCTCATCTCATTCTAGAGCCCATCTTGGCGCCACGTGTCCAGATGATGTGGCATGCCAAGTCAAATAAGAAAACCAATAGAATAATGACATGTGTCAAAGATGACAAAGCCCGCTCCATAAAGCCCAAATGCCATGTCACTTCAATCTGATTGGCTGAACGGAATCCTATTCCAATCGCAACTCCTCTATTCTAAAACTATAAATAGGGGTCCTCATAATTCAGAAAAGAGACAGAAAATTCTAAACAAGAAGCTAGAGAAACTCTGTGGTACAAACGCCATTTAATTCTCTACAAAGCTACAAGTTTAAGAATTCAAGCATTCAAGTTCAAGAACGATCAAGATCAAGACCACCGAATTCAAGAACAAGCTCGAAGCCCTTGAATTCAAATAAAAGTCAAGATCAAGATAAAGTTCAAGTTCAAGTTCATCATAGATTCAAGAACCAGCTTTAAAGCCCTTGAATTTATATTTGAAAAGGCGAATTCAGAGGAATTATAGAGATTGTAACACTCGCATTTGAAATAATAAAATCGATTGTTGCTATAATTTTCCGTTCTTGATTATTGTTTTCTCGACGCGAATTTTATTGTCTACAATTAGAGCACCCAACTTTATTTGTTAACTCATCGTTGTGAATTGTGTATGGTGGAGCAATTGAATAATATATTGTACATTTAAATTTGTAGATGAAAATTATTTGATTGTTAATTTTGAACCAAATATGATAGGGGAATCTTGTTGACTTGATACGTACAAGTGTTGCTACACTTTAAATAACACATCTCATACCAAATTTCTTTTGAAAGTTTTGTTCTCATAACCAATGATTTAGTTATAATTGGAGGCATATAATTCTCTTAAGCCACTTAGATATAAATCAACATCATTAATATAATTTTATAATTTAGAATTTTCTCTTGATTTATCGATTCGAGCAAACAACCTTTGTAAAAATCAAATTGCAAATTGATAGTAAAGCACATGTGACCATAACATAGATGTGCCTATATAATGGTTCACATGGTAGGTGAACGAGCCCATATTCACCTTTTATACATCTCAAAATTTCAGGAGATATAATCTCAAACTTAGCTGGTGCAATGATAATTTTATCACGAGAACAAACAAAACAAGCGAATTCTTGAAGAATTTATTTTTCTTTAATATATATAACCACATAAATTCTCATTTATCTTTGTATTATATTTGAATCGAGATGATCGTTAACCAGTCATGCCAACTGATATTTATTTCAATAAACTTCAAGTTTATTTTGTATGTGATTCCATCATCATGGCCGTATTTAGCCACAAACAACATGAAAATATAGATAATATTTCACATAATTATCTTCACTCACTTTGATTATATAATGATCTTAAATCTTTTCATATTTTATAGTTTCAATATAAATTTTTTTTAAACCATTTCTTTGATACTTAAAAAGTTTTTTTCAAGACTTACTATAGTTCAAATATCATGAGCAATTTTATTTGTTTGAGTAATAGCGCATTAGCTCACCAAAACTAACATTTAACAATGGATACTACCACATATTCTATAACATTGTTTGTGTGGTAAACATCCCTTTCAAGGAGAAATTTCTATCATTATTGTCATGGTCAAAATCATCACAAGAAAAACTTATTTCTTAATTTACTTATGTCATTAGTATCTCCTCCCACTTTTTTCATATTAGGCAAAATATTTTTGACATAAAGAGATACATAATCAATGACAATTTTTTGTGGAAAGAAATTATTTTCTTCTTTTATCCTTTCAGTAGTTCATACTAAAACATACCATAATATTTGTGATGTACTAAAAGTACTAGACCAATGAAAATATATACCAAAATAAATTTCTTTATTTCTTTGTAACCTCCCATTGGCCTGAGTCGTGGTATTTATTAAATCATACATGAGGATGTCCTTATTTATAATTTTCATCATCTCTTGACACATTCCTTTTCAAGAACGGTCCACTTTTCATGACACTTATCACAATTCATTCTCCTCAAGGAATTGACCAAAATAATATATTCATGCTTCATAAGTATTCCTTTCATTAGAAGTTTTTTTGTCAAGCTTTGAAATTTATTATATTCATATGACATGCCTCAACATCACTTTTGAAAGTCACGTGTTAACCACTTTTTCATCCTTTTCTTTGATGGAGGATTTATAAACTCTATCAAATTATTAGGTCTCATGTGAAACATGCTTTCAATGACGGTTCATATCATTTTGATGACAAAAATTACCTTCACTCTTTAAAGGTCAATTTGAAAACTCATAATATTCTTTCTTTTATAATTATCTCAATGATGACTATTATAATTTTGTCTCTTCACAACTATATTCATATGTTTAATCATAACATTATCTTGTCATCCTTCAGACTTTTTATGTATTGCTACCACATTCACTTCAAATAATGGATCATATTAAATGGGATGAGCTTCACATTTTTTTATCAAGAGCATATCAATTTGGTCAGTCATCATTATAACATCAATATATTGCATTGGGACATTAACCCAATATTTTGTCCATATAAAGGCATGTTAGGCCAAAATATGATGGGACTTGGACCCAAAATCTTATCATCATGGTACATCAAGATTTTATTTCATATCTTACCCTTTTAGTGCGATGAAACTTGAATCCACCATCTTACCCTCAATCAATGACATTATATATAGTCCAAAATAAAATTCACCCTTGAGCCTTTAAAATATTTTTACTTTGTTATTAATAGTATAAATAAATTTAGTCATAACAACACTTTGAAAGATCATATACAAATTATTACCTTTGCTAAACGAAATAAAGTTAATCCTCATAGGTGACTCTGAATACTATTTTTAACTTAAAAGGTTTATGAATAATTCACTTATTAAAAGATCTGATAGAATGTATGCCTTCACTTAACAGTAATGGACCAGGTCCCTTACTACACTAATGAGTAAAACAGGAAGTTAAATGCAGTAAAATCAACACAATGATTTTACGTGGAAACCTCCTTGCTTAAGGGAGTAAAACCACGACCTGTCTCACAGGATTTTCAATCGTTTTCACTAATCTTCAAAAGCAAAAGCGAAACACGATTACACCAAACGTAAGAAAGAGTTATCAATCTTACCGTTAAGCAATAGTCCTCTATTGCTTAACAAGCCTAAGTAGAAAAACAATCTACCCACTAAGCTATCCCACCTGGACAACCTAGACTTTGACACAACACACCAATTCCTTTATAGATTCAGGAGTGGTTTACAGTTCAAGAACATGAGAATAAATTCCTAAACAACTAGACGAATATCTCCAGATGTTGCAGTTGTGTTTGGAATTTGATTCTGCCTTTTTCCTTTTTGTTAGCCTTTACAAGAGTTCTTGAAAAGTTTTTATCAAGTTGCAAAAGCTACCAAAAAGTGTTTAGGAAAGTGTCTTTTGTATTGACAAGTCCCTTTCCTAAACATCTTGCCATTGGTTGGAAAGGTCACACTTTCTGACGCCATCGGGAAGTGTGCACCTACTTTCTGTACTATCTCCAGCTGGCAGTCGACTGGCTCACTCTCACGAGAGCCTGGTACCTCTACTAGGTCCCTGGGTTTGTTTCATCTGCAATACTTCAAACAAGACACCTGCAATACTCAAGTAGAAAACCCGGTACCTTTATGAGGTCCCTAAGTTTGTCAAATCATCAAAACTACAAATAACATTTTCCCCCTTTTTGATGATGACAAACAATGATATGATCTGAAATCTTCACCAGAATCGTTCCCCCTGACATTGTATTCCCCCTTTCTGTATATTCCCCTTTTTCTGAATATTCCCCCTTAATGCATGTTCCCCCTTAATGTATGTTCCCCCTTATTTAGCTACTTACAGTTTACTTCCCCCTTTTGGCATCATAAAAAAGATATGCAGTAAACCATTGAGTCAACATAAATACTGAACAAGATCAGAGCAAACAGCAATCAAACAGTAGAGGAAAAGCATTCACAAAAGAAACATAGAAAGAACATCAAAGGAATAAAGTAACCAACATGCCATTATAACATAAATACATTAAAAGCAAACTAAAAATCCATTGACACGATGATTAGCCACAACAAAAAAAAGACACAGGGAGGGATTGATTGACGGTTTAGGAAGAGGGAGGAGTCTTGGATAGGGACTGGATAACAAGAGTGAGTCGTGCATTGGCAGCATCATTATCCTTGATGGCCTTTTCTTGCAGGGCAGTTATCTTCGCCTTCAACTCCTTGTTCTCTTTCTCCAGAGCTTGTACAGCTGAAGAACCAGGTCCCTCACTTTGTGCAGTAAGCAGCTCTGCTTTGAGTACAGCAATTTCAGCCTCTTTACTACTCAAACGCACAGTGAGTTCTTCAGTCTCATGTTTAAGCTGATCCAGGTCCTCAAGAAGTTGAGCCATCTTGCTTTTTGGTAAGCCTCTGCCTTCAATACATTCACATTCAAACAAGGTATGCTCAGAGATAGTTTGTTTAACTGTCCCCACCTTTCCAACACCAAGAGGAATCCGAAAATGCTTGAATACTTCAGTGAGAAAGTATCCATACCCCATTCCATGTACTCCTTTCCTCTCAATAACTGTTTTGTGAATGTGTTCAATCATGAGACTAGGAAGACTTAGAGCCTCAAAGCTGCACAGCATCTCCATTACGTACAAGTCAGCAGCAGTAGCAAGTGTTCTCTTTTCAGTGCGAGGGAGAATCACTTTGTTGACAAACTCGAAGACCAGCTGATAGTCACTCTTCATGATTTTCTTATAGATCCCAGCAACCTTGGTTGTGGGAGTCTTAGAAATCATAGATGCAAATTCTGAAGAGCAAGCTTTTCCCTGCACGGACCGGGTCCCCTCTGTAGGCACTCTGAGGATTTTGCCCAACACTTCCTCATTCAAAGAAATAGCAACATTGTTCACACGTGTGAGGAGACTCCCATCTTCCAGAAATTGAACATTGTAATAGAATTCACGAACCTCTTCTTCATGGAGGATGGGGGATTTCTTGTTGAACAGGTGCAGCCAAGACTGGATCTCCACCATGTCATGCAGAGAGTCCATGCCCGGAAGAGTAATAATCCCCATATCAAACACTCTTCCAGCGAGAACTGCTTGTTTCCTCAGACTATCAACTACTTCTTGCAAGTTGACATTCTCAACTTTCCTGGCTTGAGGACCAGGTTCCTGTGTCCGCTTCCTCTTCCTTTCAGATTTCTTCCCTTTTGACTGTGACTTTTCAACCTTCTTTGTAACCCTTTCCCTTTTCTTTTCTGACTTCTTCTTGTTATTTTTCTTTTCAACCTCTTCTCCAGACAACTCAACCAACTTTTCTTTAGGTATCCTAAAATTTGATACCTTGAAGGTTCGTGCACTTCTGACTGCAGCAGCAGATCGTGCACTTGCCTTCAAGGCATCTACCATCAATTTTTGTGCAGCAGACCTTGTATTAGGTCGTCTCTTAGGAGTCTCCTCCACGACCTTTTCCTTCCCTTTTCGACTTTCCACCTTCCATTTTAATGATGCTTCCTCACTTGCAGATTCAGATGAAGAGGAAGAAGAATACCGCCCTAAATCGGGGGTTTTATCGAAGATGGGTTGAGAAGGCCTTACCTCTTCTCTTTCCAGGGCGTCAGTATGTTCTGCTCTGACCTCTTCTCTCATCATTGCCAGGCTCTCAATCACAAGTTCCTCACTTGCTGCCAGAATATTTGACTCGGAAGCCCTGTGTTTTGGTAGGTCTCCCTCAAACATGTTGTCAGGCAACATGTCTTCACATGGACCAGGTACTGAAGAAGTGTTTAGATCGATAGAGAAGAAAGGGTTGTCCGGAGTATTTTGTGGAGGACTGGGTGGGGGAGGAAGTCTGGCTTGAGCAGTTGTTGGAGAATAGAATGCAAGGGGCTCAATTTCACTAAGGGCATCCAACATTTTCTTAGAAGAAGATGAAGAGGAAGACATGTTTGTGATACTGGAAGGTTTCGTTTAAGAGCAAAAAGGAAGAAGAGGACAGATTTGGCCTTTGAATTTGATAAGCCTTTTGATAAAAGGAGAGAAATAAAGTTAAGAAACAGATGAGAGTTCCAAAAAGAAAAAGGCCTTTTTAAAAGAAGTGAAAGGGTGCCAGGTCCTTGATTAGATGCGTCGTTTGAGAGAGAAACGATTGGACTGATCGGTCAGAGTAACCGATGACTGACACGTGGCATTTTTCAACGGTCAAAATTTTAGTTTAAATTTAATGTAAAAATGCTAACCTGGACAGGTACCCGGTACCATGATAGAGTTTAACTTCATTCCTTAATTGTTCTAGTCTCTTCTTTTGCTGAGCAGGTCCCTACTGAGAGTATACCTACTAAAGATACAAAAAGAGATCTTGTTCAAATATTTAAAATTCACACAAAGGATACCTGCACAGCAATTTTAGCCATCAAGGGAGTTCCACTGTTTGAGGCTAAAGGCATCACTTGGAGATCAACATCCCCAACTTTAACCGATTCCTCTCAAATTGATCCTTGCTGAGAGCCTTGGTGAAAATGTCTGCAATCTGTTCCTCCGTTGGACAATATGTGAGCACAATATTTCCCTTCTCAACATTATCTCTCAAAAAATGATGTCTAACATCAATGTGCTTTGTTCTCTTATGATGGACTGGGTTCTTTCCCATACTAACAGCACTAGTATTGTCACACATAAGAGGAATTGCTTTGATGTGGATTCCAAAATCTTCTAAGTGTTGTCTGATCCACAATAATTGAGAACAACAGGCTGCAGCAGCTACATATTCAGCTTCAGCAGTTGAAAGAGCCACAGAGTTCTGCTTCTTGGTACCCCAAGAGATAAGTGATGATCCAAGGAAATGAGCCATTCCAGAGGTGCTCTTCCTGTCAACTTGATAGCCTGCAAAATCAGCATCTGCAAAACCAACTAAATCAAAAGTATCACCTGCAGGATAGAAGAGAACCAGGTCCCCTGTTTTCTTCAAGTATCTAAGAATACGTTTTGCAGCCTTCAGGTGTGAATCACGAGGACATGCTTGAAACCTGGCACACATTCCAACACTATACACAATATCAGGCCTGCTAGCAGTTAGATATAACAAGGAGCCAATGATTCCTCTGTACATTGTCTGATTCACAAGGGGATCAGATTCTTCTACTATCATCTTGGAATTTGTTCCCATAGGAGTATCAATAGGTTTAGAATCAACCATATTGAATTTCTTCAGCAGCTCTTTGATATACTTCTCCTGGCATATTGAAATCCCGTTTGATGATTGCTTGATTTGCAGCCCCAGGAAGAATGTCAACTCACCCATCATACTCATTTCAAACTCCCTTCCCATCAGTGATGAGAATTCTTCACAGAGATATTCTGAAGTAGCTCCAAAGATTATGTCATCCACATAGACTTGAATGATAAGCAATTCTTGTTCTCTTTTTAATAGGAACAAAGTATTGTCTATCTTGCCTCTTTTGAAACCATTCTTCAGCAGAAACTTTGACAACCTTTCATACCATGCTCTTGGAGCTTGTTTCAGACCATATAGTGCCTTATTCAATCTGAACACATGATTTGGCAGCTCTGCATCTTCAAAGCCAGGTGGTTGCTTGACATACACCTCCTCCTTGAGATCTCCATTCAGAAATGCACTCTTCACATCCATTTGATACAGCTTGAACCCCATAAAAGCAGCAAAAGCTATTAGGATTCTAATAGCTTCCATTCTGGCAACAGGTGCAAAAGTCTCATCATAGTCAATTCCTTCTTCTTGATTGTATCCTTGCACCACCAGCCTGGATTTATTTCTAGTAATCACTCCATTTTCATCAAGTTTGTTTCTGAATACCCACCTAGTTCCTATTATAGTTCTGCCTTCAGGTCGAGGAACCAGGTACCATACCTTACTTCTTTCAAACTGATGGAGTTCTTCTTGCATAGAATTGATCCAGTCTGCATCACCTAATGCTTCTTTAACATTCTTAGGCTCAATAGATGATATGAATGCTGAGAATGCAACTAGATTTCTTGTTTTTGATCTAGTTTGAATTCCAGAATTCAAAGGAGAAATGAGATTATCCAGAGGATGAGATGAACTATGCTTCCATCCTGACTTTGCAGCAGACTGAGTTTGCAGATCAGCATGATCTTCTTCATCAGGAGTGACGTCATCTTCTGGAGAGTCTGATGTACTCTGGCTGGAGTTTTGAGTAGAACCAGGTACCTTATCATCCTGTTCAACCTCAGCATCCTCTTCAGGTGGACTGTGATTCTGATCGTCACAATCATAATTCAGTTGTTGATCTGCATCAGTTTCAGCACCTTCAATCTTCTTGGATGTTAGCATTTTGAGTATATCATCATCATCATTTGATCCATCATTCTTCAAGCTTCCATTTTCATCAAAAACAACATGAATGCTTTCTTCAATGCATTGTGTTCGTTTGTTGAATATTCTGTAAGCTTTGCTGGATGAAGAATATCCAACAAATACTCCTTCATCACTTCTGGGATCAAATTTTCCCAGATCATCTTTTCCATTATTCAGCACAAAGCATCTGCATCCAAAAGCTCTAAGATAGTTCAGCATTGGCTTCCTGTTGTTGAGCAGTTCGTATGGAGTCTTGTTCAACACAGCTCTTATTAGACACCTGTTGGTAACATGACATGCTGTGTTAACAGCTTCAGCCCAGAAACTTTGAGGAAGATTTGATTCAATAATCATAGTTCTGGCAATATTCACCAAGGTTCTGTTCTTCCTCTCCACTACTCCATTTTGTTGAGGAGTTCTTGGAGCAGAGAAGTTGTGGCTTGTACCATTTTCCATACAGAATCTATCCAATGTCGAGTTTTCAAACTCTGTCCCATGATCAGATCTAATGCTGCACACAACTTGATTCAATTTGGTTTGAATCATTTTGAAGAAAACCACCAGCTCATCCGCTGTATCTGCCTTTGATCTCAAAAATCTCGTCCAGGTGTATCTTGAATAGTCATCAACAATCACCAAGATGTATTTCTTGCCATTTCTGCTTTGAACCTTCAAGGGTCCACAAAGGTCCATGTGAAGCAGCTCTAAAGTTCTTGATGATGTTACCTGATTCTTGGGCTTGAATGATGATCTGATTTGCTTTCCTTTAACACAAGCTTCACATATTTTATTTTCAGCAAACTTCATTTTGGGCAACCCTCGGACCAGGTCCTTTGAAATCAACTTATTCAATAAAGATGAACTCACATGTCCCAGCCTACGATGCCAGAGATCAGCATTTTCATTTTGAGCACTGAGACATGTTAAGTCATCTCCATGAGAGATTTCCAAGTTTGCCACATACATATTTTTACTTCTGTGTGCAGTGAGAATTACCTTGTTTGTAGTCAAACTCACCACAGTGCATTTTTCAGAAGTAAATTTGACCTCATTTCCTTTGTCACAGATTTGTGACACACTTAGCAAGCTGTACTTCAATCCATCCACATGGTAAACATTGTCAATTGAATCTTCAAGAGATCTTCCTACTTTGCCAACTCCCAAAATGTACCCCTTCTTGCCATCACCAAATGAGACACCTCCTCCTTGGAGGGTCTTGAGTGAGAGGAAGTTCTTTACATCACCAGTCATATGTTTAGAGCAGCCACTATCCATATACCAACATTGACTGCTGCTCCTCTCACTCACCTGCACCAAAAATCACTTGTTAAGCTTGGGAACCCATTTCAGCTTGAGTTCCCAGTAGGCAGACAAAGGAGTGATCAGATAGTTCTTGGTCCAATATGGTAGACTTTGAATCTTTCTAACAAAAGACCTAGGAGCAGGAACAGATTTTTTCTTTGAAAATCTGTGAGTTGAGACAGGCTCTGTAGGACCAGGTCTCTCATTTGGTGCATTTTGTCTTTCAGCATAATTAGAGTATCTTTCACATGAGTTTCTCCAATTAACACACTCATTCTTCAAATGTCCATTCTTACCACAATGCAAACACAACAGATTGTCAGACACAAACACATACTTACTATGAGGATTATAAGGAGGACTTATGTTCAGACTTCCTAGTCCTTTCTTATTAAAATTACTCTGATTTGTCACATTTGACAGCAACTTTGAGGATTTGGTCCACTTAAGAGATTTTTCAAGTTCCTCCTTAAGTTTCACAATATCCTGTTCTAATTTGTTATTCTTTTCAAGTGACAACCTGAGATTTGTCTCAGAGTTCTTCAATTTTTCATGAATTTCAGCTTGCAATCCATTTGGCTTTCCATTCAGCTTTTCAGCTTCTTCAGTAAACTGACACAACTGATTCTTAAGTTCAGAGTTATTTAACTCTAGAGACGCCATTCTTGACATTGTGTCTTCAAATTGACCTTTGTTTTCAGTTAAAATTTCAAGTTCAACAATCATGGTATCTCTTTCAGATGTTAACTCTATCACAGAATCTAACATGACTTTTGCCAAGGTTCTCAATTTTTTAAGAGAATATTTATCCAAGTCATTTTTCATGTCAAGAAGAGTTACCTGATTGTCTTCTTCTTCATTTTCTGTGTGTGCCATGAGAGCAAACATTTCATTGAAGACAGTTCCCTCCTCATGCACAGCAACCATTGACACATCCTTTGGCTCATCAGGATCTTCTGAGTCACTAGAAGAATCCCCCCATGCAGCAAGAGCCCTTTTGACAACCATATCAGCAGCAGCTTTACGATCTCTGTTACCAGGTACCAGGTCCCTTCTGTTTTCCTTGTCACCCCTGTGTTTTTGATGTTCCTTGTTTTCATTCTTAAGCAAAGGACACTCTCTGATGAAATGCCCAGATTTTCCACACTTGTAGCAAGTATCACCTTGAGCAGCATTTCGAGTCCCATTAGTTCCTTTTTTATAAATTTTGTTTCTCCTCACAATTTTTTGAAATCTACTAATGAGGTATGCCATATCATCATCATCACTTGAATCTTCATCTGATTTATACTTTAGCATCAATGACTTGTCCTTCTTGGCTTCCTTCTTTGACAAATCATAGTTTCGATTCATCTCATGTGTTTTCAGATTACCAATCAAAGCATCCATAGTCAGCACCTTCAAGTCCTTGGCTTCTGTAATGGCATCAACTTTGCTCTCCCAAGACTTTGGAAGAATTCGAAGCACTTTCCTGACTTGTTTGGTCATGCTTATAGGTTCACCCAGACTTCGCAGCTCATTTGTAATGGAAGACAGCTTGGTGAACATGTCATGTATTGTTTCTCCTTCCTTCATTTTGAAGTTCTCATATTGTGAGGTAAGCATGTCAATCTTAGATTCTTTGACTTGTTCAGTTCCTTCATGTGCAGTCTTCAAGCAATCCCAAATTTCTTTAGCAGACTCACAGGCTGACACTCTGTTATACTCATCAGGTCCTATCCCACAAACCAGGAGAGTTTTAGCTTTGAAACCTTTTTCAATCTTTTTCCTGTCAGCTTCGTCGTATTTCTGCCTAGGCTTTGGAACAGTGATAGTCTTCTCTCCATCCTTTTCATCCATCATCGGAACAAATGGTCCATCCAGTACGATATCCCATAACTCGCTGTCTTCAGCCATGAGGTAGTCATGCATTCTAACTTTCCACCAACTGTAGAAATGTCCATTGAAACGAGGAGGTCTGTGTGACGACTGACCTTCTTCGAGATTTAGTGGAGCAGCCATTCTAGAACAATATCACTTCCTTGGTGTTAACCAAATAGGGAGTGCCTGCTCTGATACCACTTGATAGAATGTATGCCTTCACTTAACAGTAATGGACCAGGTCCCTTACTACACTAATGAGTAAAACAGGAAGTTAAATGCAGTAAAATCAACACAATGATTTTACGTGGAAACCTCCTTGCTTAAGGGAGTAAAACCACGACCTGTCTCACAGGATTTTCAATCGTTTTCACTAATCTTCAAAAGCAAAAGCGAAACACGATTACACCAAACGTAAGAAAGAGTTATCAATCTTACCGTTAAGCAATAGTCCTCTATTGCTTAACAAGCCTAAGTAGAAAAACAATCTACCCACTAAGCTATCCCACCTGGACAACCTAGACTTTGACACAACACACCAATTCCTTTATAGATTCAGGAGTGGTTTACAGTTCAAGAACATGAAAATAAATTCCTAAACAGCTAGACGAATATCTCCAGATGTTGCAGTTGTGTTTGGAATTTGATTCTGCCTTTTTCCTTTTTGTTAGCCTTTACAAGAGTTCTTGAAAAGTTTTTATCAAGTTGCAAAAGCTACCAAAAAGTGTTTAGGAAAGTGTCTTTTGTATTGACAAGTCCCTTTCCTAAACATCTTGCCATTGGTTGGAAAGGTCACACTTTCTGACGCCATCGGGAAGTGTGCACCTACTTTCTGTACTATCTCCAGCTGGCAGTCGACTGGCTCACTCTCACGAGAGCCTGGTACCTCTACTAGGTCCCTGGGTTTGTTTCATCTGCAATACTTCAAACAAGACACCTGCAATACTCAAGTAGAAAACCCGGTACCTTTATGAGGTCCCTAAGTTTGTCAAATCATCAAAACTACAAATAACAAGATAAACAAATAAATTCTCAACATTAGCTTCACTTGTAGCGAGTTATGAAGATTTATTTCTTAGGTTGCAATTTGAAGATAAAACAACAAAGGTGGACACTAATTGTCAAAATAAATGAAATGATACCTCAAAATCCAAAAATCAAATAAACACTTAATAA
The DNA here is from genome assembly GCF_001406875.1 of Solanum pennellii. NCBI lineage: Eukaryota > Viridiplantae > Streptophyta > Magnoliopsida > Solanales > Solanaceae > Solanum > Solanum pennellii. Next base: position 23,124,352 of record NC_028642.1, read on the forward strand.
GTGGACCTTATAAAGTCTGCATGTCAACAACGACATGTATATAATACGTTAACAATATATATTTATGGACTCCTAAAATTAGCATATTCTTTTTTACGAATACATACTAATTAGAACTAATGAAATTATTATAATAAAAAAAGCTTGTCACAAAGCAAAAATATATTGTTAGCTTACAATTGATGAATTTGATGATTGTCCACTTAAATGACATATTATTGCATCATCATTCACTCTTAATATTATGCTAAATTTGTAACATTTTTTTAAACTTTTTGGTATTTGATCAACAATCCATAAGAAGTGAAGTTGAACATTGAAGAACATCAATAAAGTAGAGAAAGAAAAGTAGCAATAATTTCTTTTTCTCTATTCTTGAGTATATTTTACCATCTAATGTACAATCATTATACAAACAAAAATTGTGCAACTTGAAAAAGTTAATATAATTATTGTATACGAATTATTCAATTTACTATTATAGGTAATCAATATCCAACTACGAAATAAGCATCAAGAGAATATGACAGAGAATTAAATTTGATAAATCTAGTTAGTCAAAATTTTTCTTTGATTTATGATTGATTGGTGGAATCAATCAATTTTTTTTAGTGGCAGTGAGCATAGATACAATGATTTAAAAAATAATATATGAAATATAGACAAATATGCATTGCATCGATGTCAAAATTAACTCTTACAAGGAACGTACCTCAGCTTCTTCCAATGAAGAGAATAGACACAACTCAAAAATGATGAGTTTGTTAGAATTTCGTGCTGATAACGTGTTATAAAATAAAAATAATGTACAAAAATTAAGAAGAGGATAGAAAGACACAAAGCAATAGTAGTAGTTACTTTCCTTTATTATTGTATGTTCTTTTACTTGTAGTTATCCTTTCATATTGCAAGAGGATATATATATATATATAGGCTATAAAACTTGGGCATAAGGTTACTTGGCCACGAAGTTTACTTGGACACGAAGTGGCAACTCCTAACCACTTTTATTTTTGTATAAATTAACAAATTGTACCCGTTTAATCCATTTAACTGTTGTTACTAAAAGATCAAACCGAAAATCTAACAATAAAGAACACCAAGTTTAACGTGGAAAAACCCTTCAAACCGAAGGTAACCACCACGGGATCGACAAGATCCAAATTGCTTCACTATACCAATAAGAGGGTTACAAATATTCTTCTAATGGCGACACAACAAGTGCCAAAAGAGAACAAACAATAGCTACACCAACAAAAGATAAATAGAAAGAAACACCACCCAAATCCAGCTTCTATTCGGGACCAAAAACAGGATCTTTCTGACCTCCGAATTCAATCTCCACGTTCAAATCAACCACCATGATGTCAGGAACACTCAGTAAAGATTTCAGCCCGATCCAACGGTTAGTTAATCGGAAAGTACGATCTGAACGTTGCTGGTCGGAGAAAAAGACTGCAGCAAAAGAACCCTTTTCTTTCTCTCTTTTCTCTTGTTGAAAGCTCTCTCAAAAACCTCTCTTATGTTCAAATGTCTTTCAAAGACAATACCAATGAGCAATTAGTTATTCTGTCAAGACCATTCTCTATTTATAGAGTTGTGTTTTTTCCTTACAAAGCCAAAACCAACTACAAATAGGATTACAATTCCAATCCTTTTCCTAATAGAATTGGAAACCAAATAAAGAGAATAATTCCAATCCTTTTTCAAGTAGGATTAGGCCATGGTCCTTTGGCTGGAACATGGGCAATAGACTAACAAACTCCCCCTCCAGCCAAGGGGTCAAATGGACTTCAAGTGGAGGATCTCTTGGCAGGCTTCATGCCTGCCGCACTTCTACAAAACTCATGCTTATCTACGATCACCACTTTCGTAAGCATATCTGAAGGATTCTCATCAGTGTGTATCTTCTGAACCTCAAATAATTTCTCTTATAGGGCCATTCTAATCCAATGATATTTTCTACTAATATGCTTGGACTTAGAATGAAAGGTAGAGTGCTTGGTGAGATAAATAACACTTTGATTATCACAAAATAAGACAAATTTTGATTGTTCAAAATCAAGATCTTTGATAAACTCCTTCATCCAAAGAAATTCCTTGGCACCTTCAGTAATGACAATATATTCGGCTTCTGTGGTAGATAGAGCTATGCACTTCTAAAGTCTTGATTGCCAAGAAATAGCTCCCCCTCCAAAAGTGTTCAAATAGCCAGAATTGAATTTTGAATTGTCAAGATTTCCTCCCAAATTAGAGTCCGTGTAGCATACTAGTTCAGACTTGCCACTACCAAAGCACAACTCCATATCTAACGTACCCTTCAAATATTTTAGTATCCATTTCACTGAACCCCAATGTTCTTTTCAAGGATTGGAAAAAAATCTGCTAACGGTACCAACAGCATGTGCAATATCTGGTCTAGTGCAAATCATAGCATACATCAAACTACCAACCGCGGAAGAATATGGAATACTCAACATCTCATTCTTCTCTTCATTAGTCGATGGACTTTGAGTCGTACTCAACTTAAAGTGTTTAGCAAGAGGTGTACTAGCCACTTTTGTCTCTGTCATGTTGAACCTCTTGAGTACTTTCTCAATATACTCCTTTTGGGATAAAGATAACTTCTTCTTGTGTCTATCTCGATAGATTTGTATGCCTAAGATCTTCTTTGCTGGCCCCAAGTCCTTCATCGCAAAAGAATTGCTTAACTCTTTCTTGAGGACTGCAATTCTAGATTTATTTTTGCCAACAATCAACATATCATCCACATAAAGTAGTAAGATAATAAAATCATCATCAGAGAACTTTTGAAAGAATACACAATGATCTGAAGAAGTTTTCTTGAATCCCTGATTTTCAATGACAGATTCAAACTTTAAGTACCACTGCCTTGGAGCTTGTTTCAAGCCATACAAACTCTTTCTCAATTTGCAAACATGGTTTTCTTTCCCATTAACTACAAAACCTTCAGGTTGCTCCATGTAGATCTCCTCTTCTAAATCACCATGAAGAAAGGCAGTCTTGACATCCATCTGCTCAACCTCAAAATATAGACTTGTGGCTAAGGCTAGAACCATACGAATGGAGGACATTTTCACTACAGGAAAGAAAATTTCATCAAAGTCAATCCCCTCTCTTTGACCAAAACCTTTGACGACTAACCTAGCCTTGTATCTAGGTGCAAATGTATGTTGATCTTGCTTTAATCTAAATATCCATTTATTTGTTAAAGCTTTCTTACCTTTCGCTAACTCCACTAGCTCATATGTGCCATTCTCGTGAAGTGACTTCATCTCGTCTTCCATGGCTTCTACCCACCTATCTCTATGAGTATCTAGTATGACTTCATCATAACCTTCAGGTTCTCCCGTGTCAGTCAAAAGGATATACTCATTAGGAGAATAACGTGTTAAGCTTCGCCTTTCTCTAGTAGATCTTCTACAAGAAGTATCTGGAGCATCCGAAGCGGTCATCCCAACATGAGTTGGTTGATTATCAACCACAACATCATCAGTAAGAACAATTATATGTTCTACACTCTCATCGTTATCTTGATCATTACCTTGGGTTCCCTCATGTGCAGAAGATGTATCAATAATAGGAATTGGATCAACATCAACTAAGCTCTCATCACTATGAGAATCTAGTTTCTCAGTCTTATCAATATCATCAATAGTTTGATCTTCAAAGAACACAACATCACGACTTCTAATGAGTTTCTTATCAATTGGATCATAAAAGCGATATCCAAACTCATCTTGACCATAACCAATGAAGATACATTGCTTCGTTTTAACATCCAATTTTGACCTCTCATCTTTATGAACATGCACACAAGTTTTACACCCAAACACTTTCAAGTGATCATAAGAAACATCTTTATCAAATCAAACTCTGTTTGGAACATCACCATCCAAAGAAACAACCGGAGACAAATTGATAACATAAGCAACAGTGTTAAGTGCTTCAGCCCAAAAAGAATTTGGAAGTTTAGCATTTGAAAGCACACATCTAACTCTCTCAACTAAAGTTCTGTTCATCCTCTCTGCCAAACCATTTAATTGAGGAGCCTTTGGAGGAGTCTTGTGATGACGTATTCCTTGCGATTTGCAATAGTTATCAAGGGGACCAATATACTCACCACCATTATCAGTGCGAATACATTTTAATTTCTTTCCCGTTTGTCTATCAGATAAGGCTGGAAACTGTTTAAACACATCAAGCACTTGATCTTTGGATTTTAAAGGATATACCAAAATCTTGCGAGAATGATTATCAATGAAAGTAGCAAAGTAAAGTGCACCACCTTTTGACTTCACTTTGAAAGGACCACACAAATCTGAGTGTACTAGCTCCAATAGCTTAGACTTTCTTGAAGGAGGATGACTGTGAAAAGAAACTCTATTCTGTTTCCCTGCTAAGCAATGAACACATATTTTCACCTTTGTTTGTTTCATACCAACAAGCAAATTCTTCTTAGCCAAACAGGTGATTCCCCTCTCGCTCATATGACTGAGTCTCTTGTGCCACAATTCTGATAAAGTCTCGCTCTCCACCAAATTTATAGAGTCACCAAGAATCGATCCTTATGTCACGTATATATTTGAATGTTTTCTTCCTCGAGCTAAAATAAGTGAGCCTTTGGTGAGCTTCCATCGGCCATTGCACAAGTCATTATGATAGCCATCATCATCTAGTTGTCCTACAAAGAACAAATTTAAGGGAATGTCTGGAGCATGCTTGACATTCTGAAGGACGAACGTTAAACCGATATTGGTTTTCAAACAAATAGTGCCAACACCAAACACCTTAACCTCACTAGCATTACCCATCTTTAACACCTCAGAGTTAACAGAAGTATAAGATGAAAAGAAGTCTTTTCTTTGTGTGACATGTGATGTAGCTCCAGAATCTACTATCCAACTTGTATCTTGAGATACAAAATTGATGACGTCTTTATCACAAGCAAAGAGAAGGTCATCTTGGACAACAACAATAACATTATTTTCATTGTTTTCTTCATTCTTACCTTCTTTAAGATCTTGCTTTAATTGTTTACAAAATCTTTCAATATGTCCTTTCTTTCCACAATGATAACATATAATATTTGGATTCTTGAATTTTCACGTGCTTATACTTTTACCTCTACTCCTCGGATCTCTTGTATTTCATCATCAAAATTAACACCCATTCCTGATAGATGATCAAGAATACCCTGAAAATCATTCTTGATCAAGAATAGGACTGTCCTCCTTGTATTTAAAGGTCATCAATTGCTTTAACAAGAACAACTTGCTATTGTCAGTTTTTGAAGCGTAAAGAGTCTCCAACTTTTCCCACAATGTTCTAGCATGTGTCTCATTCACAATATGGTTGCAAACATTATCTTCAACTCATTGTCTTATATCTCCACATACTTCTTGGTGCTCAAATTCCCAATTTTCATCGGTCACATTCTCGGGTTTATGAGCAGAAAAAACCGAAAGATGCATCTTCCTCACGAACAATAGATCTTTCATCTTGCTTTTCCAAATGTTGTATTTTCTTACGTTTAGACATACCATCTTTCTTATATTCCCCTCTATATATATAACCTTAGCTCTGATACTAGTTGTTGTGACTAAAAGATGAAACCGAAAATCTAACAATAAAGAACACCAAGTTTAACGTGGAAAAACCCTTCAAATCGAAGGTAACCACCACGGGATCGACAAGATACAAATTGCTTCACTATACCAATAAGAGGATTACAAAATTCTTCTAATGGATACATAACAAGTGCCAAAATAGAACAAACAATAGCTACACCAACAAAAGACAAATAGAAAGAAACACCACCCAAACCCAGCTTCTGTTCGGGGACCTAAAACAGGATCTTTCTGACATCTGAATCCGATCTCCACCGTTCACATCAACCATCAAGATGTCAGTAACACTCAGTACAGATTTCAGTCCGATCCAACATTAGTTAATAGGAAAATACGATCTGAACGTTGCTGGCCGGAGAAAAAGACTGCAGCAAAAGAACCCTTTTCTTTCTCTCTTTTCTCTTGTTGAAAGCTCTCTCAAAAACCTCTCTTATGTTCTAATGTCTTTCAAAGACAATACCAATGAGCAATTAATTATTCTCTCAAGACCATCCTCTATTTATAGAGTTGTGCTTTTCCTTACAAAGACAAAACCAACTACAAATAGGATTAAAATTCCAATCTTTTACCTAATAGAATTGGAAACCAAATAAAGAGAATAATTCCAATCTTTTTTCAAGTAGGATTAGGCCATGGGACTTTGGCTGGAACATGGGCAATATCCCAACAGTAACTACCACTTTTATATGTGTATATGGTATAATTCTTTCTATTTTGAATGAGTTGAGTATCCAACCCATTCAAAATGGGTAAATATGAGTAGATACCCATATAAATTACTCATTCTGCCACCCCTAGTTTGCATTTTTAATTACCTCATTGAATTCTTACATTTATATCACTCTGTGTTGAATTTGATCCCGACTATTTTTTCATATTTATATTACAAGTGATTTCTTACTCATTTAATTGTTTTAGTGAGTGATTTATGATTTATAACAATGGTGCCGCTGCCAGTGGTAGCAAAGAATTCAGTTTGTGAAGTTAAATTGTAAAACTTGTTTTTTTATAGTAGAATATATTGTTGTTTGTTGTTGTTGTTCTCCACTTGTAGGTGGAAACATAAGTGATAATGGAAGTGACGATACTAGTCACTATGGTCAGAATAATAACATGGGATATATGAACGGCATGCATATTAATGTCGTCGAAAGCACATGAGCAATCCGGTTACCTCCTACTATTGGGAGAACTATGTTTATGTAACCGGAATTATATTGCAATTGCTCCATATGAGAGGAATATTTGAGGGTCTTAATCACAAATACCTCCATGAACATCTCCGAAATTTTGAGGCTCTTGATCACAAATACCCCCATGAACATCTCCGAAATTTTGTGGATATTTGTGGGTCTTTCGTCTTATGTAACATCTCACTAGAATCCATACGTTTGACGTTGTTTTCTTTTTCCTTATAGGAAGAAGCAACGAGATGGCTGACCAAACTACCAAATGACTCTATAGCTTTGTTCAAGGAATTGAAAGAAGTGTCCCTTGAAAGTGTCACGATTTGAGAGCACCCCCAAGTCATGATGCAGCGTACTCGACCTCTCAGAGGTCTTGTACAAGCCTATTAGTATTCATTCATCGCATATATATGAAAAGTAGTGCGGAATTAAAACTTTTCATAATAATAGTCAAAATCTTTTATAGAAACATAAGGAAGAACTAAGTGTCAACATAAGACATATTAGACACAAGTGAATATCATAGGGTCATGACCCTTTCATCAATTTGAAAAGACATTTATAGTCTATTACAAAGTCCTTTTAGAAAAGGAAACTAAAACATAGTCCATGTCATTGAACATATGAGGACATACCAATCTTGATAGAATGCTACTTCTCAAGATTCAACTTCTAAGAAAAATCCTCACTTATCACCTACACTTGTAGACATGGAAAACATACGGAATTAGTACATTGAATGCACTAAGTATGATGAACATGCAAGAAAACCATGCAAAAAGGGACATTTATTCTAAGATATGCTTTCATGCTATTTTGATAGAAACTTCATCATAAGAGTTCAATAGACATAATACAAGTCAACAATCACATATAAGACATATTCCATATTCAACAAGTAAGTATTTTCATCACTGTAGACCCCCCACCCAAGACATGAAGAGACCTCCCATACACCCTCATCAAGCACACCTAGGTGATCCTCAAAGCTACCCTAGATAAGCTTTTCTATTCAATACCCTTTACTATATGAACATTATTGATTAACACCATTAAAGAGACAAGTAAACAATTAGAGGACCTTACATAGTGGTCTTGGAAGACCTAGGGAACTCATCCTAGCATCTTCAAAGCCTACTTGTGCCATGTGTAGATAGTGTCCCATTCCACTACCTATATGTTGTAGAACCTATCCAATACTAGAATGCACATCCCATATTATTAGAATAGGCATTAACCGACATTGACCACACTAGCTAGGTATGGAATTTGGTGTCATAAAGGACCCGCACCCTGGATGGTGTTCTACTTGCCAAGGGTAAAACTAGGACACTTCCCATGTTTGCACATGATTAAAGGGTATCAAGAGCTTCTTTGTACTCTAGTCTCATCTCAAGTAGAGATACTACCACAAGCATATCCACTCAATGCTTTGCCTTTGTTCTCATAGAGTCATTTCATTAACTTAGGTGTATTAGAGAAGGTACCATCACTATTTTTTACCAACTCATAATATCATTTCCAAGAATGGGTCCCCTAGGGCTTCCAATCAAGGTCTATTAGGATAGCTCTTATGACTTTCCTAAAGATGGTCGCATGTTGTTCCGGCCAACCTATCTCTAAGTCCATCATTCCACTCAAGAAAGAGGCACCATATAGGTCTATTTCTTCAAGGCTTCTTATTAACCTACTTTTCACAATCAAGGTATAACATTCTTAACCTTCTTATCATATTCAAGGTTTTACTTACTTAACCTTATTTTCATATTCAAGTTTCGGTCCAAGTCTTTCATAGAAGGGTACACACTTTATTGGTCTATCGATCCTAGAATTTCATTCTTTCATTCATTTAAGACAAGGGTGCATAAGCCTACCAAGTCAAGACACAACATTCATCATACCATTTGTTCAATATAATTCAAGTACCAAGTAGGCACATCTATGTTTATTATATATAAAGACTCTCCCTAGTCCTTCATCATCATATATCAACCTGTAGAGAAGAAGTACATTCAAATGTATCATTATAGCACCCAGATAAGATTACATACACATGAGCACCATATCATGATCATACCATAATTCACATAATAATGCCAACAAGTCCATGTTCATAACAATTATAACAATTAAACACCGCCACCAAAAGTGGACCATACCATCAATAACAATTCAATATTAATATTATACTAAACAAAGGAATAAGGTCAACTCACCACCTTCCAATAGCCACAATCATCATTCCTTAGCCTTTCCAACAAATTCACATAACAAGATATCTTACCAATAACACTATACATAATACTAGGCCAACAATTCAACCATGTCAATGATCCAACAAAACTCAACATAGATATCAATACTATAAGGCAATCTAATAACAACTTCAGTAATGATCAACACATAATTCAATAACCCATAACAATCTACAGAGGAATTCAATACAATTAAGCCATGATCATTCACCCACTTTACATCCAAAATTAGGAATTCATGGAATACATGGGTTCATGGATTTTTTTATCATAAAACCTTCAATTAAAATTGACAAATTCATAAAATATCAATTTAAATCATTTCATGCAAGAATCCATGCTTAGAGTTCAAAAATAGGATTTTAAGGTTTTGGAAAATCTTTGAAAAGCCTTTGGAATTGACTCCTTGGATGGAACAAGAATCAAGGATGAAATGACCATACCTTTAATAAAGAATTCCCACGAAATTGATGGATAAATCAATGAATAACTTCAATCCTAGCTTTAACTTTGCTTCAAGCTTCAATGGAGTCAAGAGAGAACTTATTTTGATCTTGAGGTTTTGATTTGGAAAAGTGAGGTCTAATTTAGGTCTTAGGTGTATAAACTAACTTCAAATACTATAAAACACCCAAAATAACCATCTACTAGTTAATTAGGACGTGAGATGGATTTCCTAATTCACCCCTCACTTGGCCGAGACCTGCAGGAAAATTGCAGGCCAAACAACGGCCACCAAATGATGGGGCGTCGATGGAACCAAGGGGCGTTTTGCTAGGGTGTCTTTTTTGTTAGAGGCCCTTAATTTGGGGTCTAAGATTCCCCACAAATAAGTGTGGGTTCAAACCCCCTTTTGACGGGTCGTCAATCCATCTACTAGGCATAGATGAGGGGCGTAAATTGGACTGTTTTGGCAGCTTTGGGGCAAATGTTTGTGTCCTCCTCAAAAGACCCTTAGGGTTGTCGTTGGGGAGTCGTTCCCTAACGTTTTGACCCTAAACATGGTCATATAGATGTTAGGGTCCTCTACTATAAATTTAGACTCCAAACAACACATAAAGCATGCAAAGGAACAGTAGTAAACACACAAGTCTAGTTTTCGAATGTCTTGGTCGTTATTAGATGTTTCACTTCTAAACTCTTCAAAATGACCTCTAAAGCTATTATTCATAATTTTGACACCTTATTAACTAATAAAATACATTATAGGCTCTAGTTTAACCTAATTCATTTTGAGGGTTTTTGTACTGGAAAAAAAATCTCCCTCGAGAATGGCAAAACTTGAGATAACATCTAGAACTTCAAAAGAGGGGAAGGGGAACCTCACCACGAGACTTGATAGCAATTTCAAAAGTTAGTTTCTATAATAACCAACACATGGTGTTCCGAATAATTTTTTGCTCTAATATTTTCATCGTAGCCTTGATATGTTCAACAAAGGGTTGGCTGACCAATTCATTTAAGGAGGGCTGATGAGACAATTGTTTGATGAGGAAAAACTATATGACCAAGATAAACCTAGCAAGGTATACTAGGGACAATCAACTATTTCTCTACGTTTGGGCATGAGAAAGGAAAATTGACAAATATCAATACTATGATGAGAACATGACCAAGATGAGAGAACCAATAACTTGTTATCCAAACAAGTCGATGGGTTGATTCAAATCGGTAAGTGCTGTTGAAACAAGCAGTGAGAAATTTCTGGATGATGCCAAATTTGAGACATTCTACAATGAAGAAGTGCAATATACGGGGAACCAAATGGAGGGTTCTCATCCAAACTATTCTAGAAGGCTTACATTCTAAATTTCAGTAGTAATCATAAGAAATCTTACATCCACTATACTAAGTTTTGTCAAATTTTGGTACATATAGGACGTGATGCAACATCGTAGAACGGCCACCAAACAGGTCTACTTTGTAAGTACCTATCCCTTTAACTTCTAGTTTACGTTACTTCTCATGCAGATCCACCTTGATTTAGATGAAACTCGAAGAAATTCCACAAACGCTTCTCTATCTTGACTCACTTGGTCGGTGGATCCTGAGTCTGCTATCCATATAGGATAGTATTTAGTTAGTAAAGAAGTGTTAGAAACAAATGTATAACTTAGAGATGCGTTTAGAAATTCTGCCTTTTTTTGGCTCAGTAACAATTGGTAATTATAGCACTTCATTTTGCTCTTGTCTCTCTTCTTGAAAAACTAGTTTCATTTGTTGGAATTTGGATTTTTCTTTTTCTTAGAGGGTCATTTTCCAGTCTCTTTGTTTCTCCCATTTCTTTATCAATATTTCTTGCGCTTGAAGCCTAAAGATTTGGTACCACTAGACTCTTCCACAAATGCATTAGAAGCAACGTTGGCAGCACCAAGGCATTCATCTTCAAGCTCAATATGACGTGCAACATCAGAAAAAGATTTGATGATATCATTATGAGTCAAGTTAACCTTTAAATGTTCTCAATCATTGGGAAGAGACCAAAGCACTCCATGAACTTGTTGCTCATCTGAGACTACATGTCCAACACTCTTGAGTTGAGCTATCATGTTTGGCATCACCCTAAAGTGTAGTTTCATATTTTGATCATAACGTTTTTTGTAAGCGTCAAATTTGATAGTCAACTTACGGAGGCAGGTTACAAATGTACACTCGTACGTTCCTTGCAGATGTGCCTACATAGCATGAGCACTTGGAAATTCTTTACATTCATGTATGAGGTCATCAATCACATAACTAACTATTATTCCACGTGGAGTGGAATAAACTTCTTTTCCAAGCTTTGTAATCTTCAACATCCCTTCTATGTTGTGCACAATTATACTCTTCTGGTTGATTCAATACATGATTTATACCTTCCTAAGCATTTTTCTCTTTCACTACATACCATATTTTAAGACTCCAGATATCATGATTGTCACCGTTAAGTTTTTCACCTTTGTTAAAGTCACCAATGATACATTTTGATGTCATGTATGTTATTGAGATATAGTAAGGCAAAAATTTTTAATCAATTATACATGTGACATTCACATTCGAGAAAATCAATTCTCATAAAGGTTGCATAATTAATATAAAATCGAAAAGAAAAGTAAGTATCCAATCATCATCTATGAACTAAATTTTTAAAAATTGAAACTAACTTCTTAATGTGTACACAAATATATTGAAAACTTTCATAACAAGGTTTTTTTGACTCTAAGAACATAATTTGAGAAAAAACAAACTAATTAATTCATTTCTTGAAAAGCAAATAAGCAATAACAAATTACAAGTAAATCAAAAACTAAAATCCTCTTACAAGTCTTCAAAACAACAAATATACACCCTAAAAGGTTGATTAGGCAAGATGTAAAACATCAGTCAATATACTACCCCAAGGTTTACAGAGAGTGTTTGTTAAATAAGCTAAGACTCTCCAATATGAAATTTTCTTACAATCAGCCGACTCGGTTCATTTTATTTTTAAAAGGTGAATAAAATCAAGTGCTAAAAATTTGTTCCCTTGGAATGAACCTTTCATTCCATAACATATTTTTTGTCTCCCTTGGGACACCAATCAATATGATTTTACGCACTCAAAAACATGTCCTACGATGACTTGCTTTTCTACCTAGTTCCTTTGCTCGCTTTTGAGAACTATCACTTGGAGTAATTTAAGTTGTCACAACTCTCTCGTAGATGACAAGAGAATGCTTAAGGAATATAAGGACTAAACAAATTTATCAAGACCAAATAAATCTTTTATCTAAACCATAATGTATATAATCAAATATCAACATATTATTGTGAAAATTAATCAAACGGATAATGGCCAAAAATATTCTTAGACTATCCCAAAAGATCCCTCTATACCCCTCATCCACCTATTTGGTTAAAAATATCCCTCCCTCCATCTTTTTGGCCCACTCTTACCCTTCAAACTATCCAATTTTCCTTTAGGTCACTACAACATTTTAGGCCTACGGCCACACTAAATCTTTACAACGCTTGTAAAGTGTTGCCTAAAATACTTTTGGCTACATTTTAAATAATATTGGCAATACTTCTAAAGCGTAGTCTTTAATACTATAGGCTACACTTTATAAGCGTTGTTATAGTATGAAATAAATGACAACAATCTATATATCTATATAAATGAGGATCATAGAGGAGGTCATTTTGCACCTCTCTATGACCTCCATTCATTCTTTCTTATTTTTTTTTGCTCGACTTTTTTTCTTATTTTTTTAAATTATTTTTTTCTTATAAACCTATACTTCTTCAATTATATAAATTCTATTCTTAAATTAGTATTAATAATATTCATAACTCTCAAACCTTTGATATTCATAATCTCTTAAGCCTTTCATATTCATAAATTTTAATTATTTAATGTGAAAGGTTACATTAACACTATAAAATCACACTAAAATTGTGTGTTATTTTGTAGTCATCTTTGGTTAGAGAATTAGTGGAAGACATGTTACAATATTTGTAAGCTTTGAGGTGCATTATTTTTTCAAATATTATTTCATATATTATTTTTATTAGCAAGTAAGGGTAATGTGTCTGTATATTTTTATTTCTTCTAGATAAATTATTTTATTTTGTTATCTTTGAGATTCATTTTATGACTAATAATGTATTTGTTATTATTTTTCTTGACTCTTGTATATAGGATGAATTGATAACATCAATCGATGAAGATTAATGGATTTTGAGCTATATATATTGATTATTTGTCAAAAATGATTATGTAGGAGAATTTACAACTAAATGTAATTTTTCCTTATTCATTATGAGATATAATATTTTATTTTGTTAACTTTGAGATTCATTCTAGGACTAATAATTTATTTGTTATTATTTTTCTTGACTCTTGTATATAGGATAAAATGAAAATATCCAGAGACGGAGATTATTGGATTTTGAGCTATATAGTGATTATTCTTTATTTTTTAGGTCCTTAAGAAGTAAAGTTTCTATTATATTATTTCCTTTTGAATTATTTATGTTTTGTCAAAAATGATATATATGTTTAAATGTAATTTTCTCCTTATTCTTTTTTTCTTCTTTTGGTTGATAATTTTTTAACATATTCAATAACATTTGCCGATTATAGGAGATATATCTATAATGAAAATGGTTAGACATTCTTGCATAATTTGATTTTACAAGGAAAAATAATTTGATTTGTCTAATATAATTACAACTCTTTCTTTGTTGAATCATACATTTAATGTTATTTATTTGTGTTTATGAAGATAGAAATCCTGAGTTTTTTAAAGAAAAATATCTAATTTATTCTCTTTAGACCTCTATATGATTGATAGATAATTTGATTATATTATAATGATAAAACTGTTCAAAAATAATTATTTGTTCAGGTAAATTCATCTCACTTTTTTATTGATAATATTAGTTTATTGTGTTTGTGACGTATGATATTTTAAGATATAGAAGAAGAAAACGAGTAAATGAATATCGATATGCTACTTACAGAAATACGTACATATACTTTCATAGTCTCGTGAAACAAATTTCATTAACAAAAACATGATAGAACATATAATAATGTAAAGTTAATTTATAATTTTGAAAATACAGATGGTTTTTATTAAAAATAAATTATTTATTAATATATAAAATTGCAATTCCTAAATTTTTCATTTTTGTTTTTTTTAGAAGATTTCAAGTTGTTTATTGATAAGTCTTATGTTTTCATATTTGTTATTTTTCGAGAGTTCTCAAGTTATTTCAAAATTGCAATTAATTTATAATTTTAAAAATGTAGTTGGTTTCCCACCTTTCTATTTACTTATAATAAAATATTTGTCTCAATAATTCTAATTTGTTTGTCTTTTCATTTTTCAAGCTCACGCAATTCGCGATTGCTGACAACAAAGCAGGTCTCAGGGTAAACCTATGCAAATGTAACTCTTTCAAACTGGTAGGGAAGTGATATTTATTGGGATTTTGAATTTTTTCAAACTCGGAACAATCCAGACAGTTGTTAGTACTACTCCAGACATACCCTTAACTTAGATGAGTGATTCAAGTTTATTAAGGACATCAAACTTAGAAATTTTATTGTGGAATTTTTTCATATAAATAAGAACAATTGATTTAAACTATTTCTTTGTTACTTGACCTCGAAATTTGTTTGTCACTTCACTATCTTGTTTGCTTGACTTTCAATGTCTGTTAGATGGAGTCTACGTAACGGCTGAAATAGATAGAAATATTGTCCTTCTCTGACGGGCTTTTATTTGTGCACATGATGTCGATTATGTTTTTCTAAGTTTCTAACACACACACACACACACACACATATATATATACACACACACACACACACACACACATATATATNAAATTCTAATTAATCAGAGCTTCCTTTTACTATTTCTATTCTCCTGCAACTTTTTATTCTGTGAATGTCTTAGGTGTCATATTTTGTAAGAAGTCAGTATAGCATTGACTTTCTAGCGAAACTATATAGCTTTTTTTGTACGAAGTCAGTATTAGCTCAATATTCTTGAAATAAGTTAAACCAGGGAAAAAGAAGCTCCATCACAGTATTAGCTTAGGATTCTTGAAACACAGGTTAAACCAAGAAATTCACAGGGGCATTTCAAAAAGGATCTTACCAGCCATGTTCCAAAGTGCATTCTCAGCTGCCTGTTGCTGAGCATCCTTCCTAGTCTTACCCATTCCTACTCCAACTCTCTCACCGATAGAGAAGACCTAAAGATTATTCAGGCTCATATTTCTGAATATAAAACCTTATGCCATTTGTCGAAATATAGATGCCAAAATAATTATACACTTTTATATGATCAACAATGATCGGAGCAGCACTCTCATATGAAAATGAATTTTTTCAAAGATAGACATTAAAAGATAGTTCATAAGCACCACAATTTTCAGACTCAAATATCAAGACATACAGATCCGTGAATATTATTTTATTTGGTTGTTTTTTATTCATATGCTAATTTTTTTCCTTTTATTATTAGGCAGTGGACATTAGAGGCAGAACAATGAGCTCTGTAGTTTGAAGACGCTCCTGGTTTCGTCCCTATCCCGAGTTCGTTGCTCCGAGAGAGGTACATCTATTTACCTTTAATTTGTCCTTTTTTTGTTTCAGAAGAAGAGTGTTATGCGTTGTTGTGACTGAAATATTGAGCTTCTAGTTTGTATCAGTTTGTTAGTTGATACCATTTGATCTGTTGTCTTAAAGTTAACTTAGTCTTCTTCTAGTTTTTTCAAGATGGTTTTGTAATGACCCAAAAGCTCCTCTTTAGAATTTTGAATATTTGTTTGACTTAAGTTAATTAATCAATAGTTTATGGGCTAAAGTGATAATTTATTTAAGACCCTATACCCTTTAGACTATATTTAATAAAATATGTGGATAAAACCTATCACTTTTAGTACTAATTAATTTAGAAAAGAAAAATAGAACGGATGAAGGATTTATAGATAGAACGGAGGAAGGGTTTATAGCCGACTACAGATTGTTGAAGGTAAGGAATTTTAATCTCTCCATGAATGCAATTGAATTAATTCCTCTTCATAATGATTTTGATTTCATTAAATGCTACCTATATATGTATATAATAATATTATAATAGCATAAAAAATTGAAAAGGGGTTGTGGGAATTAAGAAAAAAAAACGGCAGATCTTATATCAATATGGTCCTGGCCAATCAAATTGTTGAAAGTAGTAAGGCCACCATTGTTTTATCTTTATTATTAAATTAATGTGGTACATATGATAAAAGTGGAAGGTGGCAGAGGTGATGATATTATCATCATTCTAGAGACTTGTAAACTTAGGGACAAAGGAAAGTGTTAACGTTACTAGTATTAGTATAAAATTATTGGATATCAATTGGTCGATAAGGGAATTGGTTGGTTAGGAATTGATATACGTGTATAATTTTCATACGTGCTACCAACAATTTCAAATAATAATTAAGTTGAATGCTCACTACATGGTTTAGACTGTTACTATGTACATTAAGGCCTTTGGGTTTATTGATTTTTACCATTGATTTCAAGACCAGTAATTTCAAAAATTTGCAATTTGTTATGTTATCATCACCTTGTATTTCTAGATTTGATACATAAAAATAGGTAACTAAATATTAGGTGTATAATATTCTGGGGAATGTCATTAGATCTCCGATATTTGAAGGAATTGGAAGAATTCACAAGTTAATGGGCATCGAAAATTACGAACATGCTTATAAATTTGGGTGAATTTTTAAGGTGAATGTCAAACATATGATAAGGTGGGTGTTGTTAGTTTCGAAATCTTATTGTGAATATATACTTGAATAGGTTGCATCGATTCGGAATCTCAACGGAAAGGAAAGGCTCAAGTCATAGAGTGATTATTTGATTGGATAAGGCAAGTGGATTTCTAAACCCTTGTTAAGCGTATGAAATTCGTGTATTTCCTTGTGTAGTGTCGAGAATGACTTGGAGACTTGTTGCTTATTTGTTGGTGTTGTATTCCTCGTAGTAAATTGCGCTTTGTTATCAAAATGGTTATCTCCTCATTTTCATTAGAGCATGTCAATTGCATTGTATCTATGACATGATTGTGGTATAAGGATGTATCATTTCGAGGGTTGTATCACGCGCCGCGATGGATATCATATTTCGAGGGACGTATCGCGCGCTGCGAAGGTTACTATTATCGAGGGTCGTGTCGTGCGCCGCGATAGATGCATGGACAGATATGTCCCCCATAAGTCCTGGAGTGAGAGATAGCGGGTGTGTATCGTTAGGGAAGACATGCATAACTATACTTGACATTGCTTCTCATGGCATTGCACATTTATTATTGATGAACTTGAACACGTGTTTTGCTGATCTTGTGAGTGTTTCTCTGTGAAGCTTGTGACTGTTGAATATTGAGTTGTTATTGAGAATGTGTAAACTGATAGAGTGTGGTTATTGAGTTGTGTGTTTGGTAAACTGTAAATTGTTAGACTGTAGCGTGGAGGTATAGATAGGGTGTAAGGAATGCCCGTATTTTGTTCACTTAACTTGTGTTCAGAGGTTTTCTTGTTGGGTACCGCGTGGTTTGGTACTCACCCCTTGCTTCTACAAATTTTTGTAGGTTACGAGCCCGGATCTTCGTGATACCTGTCATTCTTTTCGTTTCCGAGGCATCTTGTGGAGGGTTGTGAGATAGCTGCTTGTCATCTCAGCGAACTTTCCTACTGCAGTTTATGATTTTGTTTTTACTTGAAAGACAACTTCATTTTAGACTTCTATTTTTTTTCAATTCTAATGTTTACATTAGAGGCTTGTGCACGTGACAACCTCGTTTTGGAGATTGAATTAATATTACTTGGTTTCATAATAGAAATTTTTGTTGGATTGTCATTTACTTCCGCACTTTGTTAGATTTTGGGATTATAGGCTGACTTGTCTTGGTGGGATAAGACGAGTGACATCACACCCATTTTTGGGTCGTGACAAAATGGTATCAGAGCCCCAGGTTCATAGGTCTCACGTGTATACAAGCCGAGTCTACGTAGAGTCTCAAGGATCAGTACGGAGACGTCTGTACTCATCTCAAAAGAGGCTATAAAGATTACTAGGAAAATTCCTTTTGTTCATTCTTTCTCTTCGTGCGTAGTTACCTTCTTTAGTACTGAGTTGTTGTATACTCTTTTGACAGATGACGAGGACTAGAACTAATGTTACTGGTGGTAGAAGGGAGGCACTTCCTGAGGCAGTTGTTGAGGCCCCAGCTAGGGGTAGGGGTAGATCTCGAGCTAGAGGTCGTGCTAGTAGTACGATAATAGCCAGAGGTCGTGCTAGTAGTACGACCAGTGAGAGGTCGTGCTAGAGAGGTCTCTACAGAACCTCAGATTAATGACAGAGAGGACCAGGTTCCTCCGGATCCTGTAGTCACACCCTTGCTTCAGGATACACTATTGAGGGTGTTAAGTGTGCTAGAGGGTTGTTCTCAGGGTGTTGGTGCGACTACCACACCACATGACTCTCATACTAGAGAGGGGGTTCAGACCCAAGAGCAGCAACAAGCTCCAGTTGTTCAGGATGCGGTGGGGCAACTACCAGTAGATCCCGCGGTTCAGAATGATGTTGCACCAGCAGTTGGGGGTCAAGTTACATCGATGGTTGTTCTGACAGAGGATGAGCAACGTAGGTATGAGAGATTTCAAAAGATGGACCCACCTCAGTTTCAGGGTAGGAAGAGCGAGGACGCTTAGGAGTTTCTAACTACCTGCCGAGAGTTACTAGAGGGTGGTTGGATTAGCTGAGTCACATGGGGTTCGATATGCTACACTCCAGCTTCGTGGACCAGGGAGAGACTAGTGGAGGACTTATTCGGGGGTTTTGCCAGTTGGATCTCCTCCAGTGACTTGGGAGCAGTTTGCTAGTGCGTTCCAAGATCGTTTTCCCATGGAGCGTGAGAGAGGAGAGTTGCTTGAGGTTTGAGAGTCTGAGACAGGATGGTTTATCGGTTACAGAGTATGAGGCACATTTTTGCCAGTTTTCTAGGCATGCGTTGGCCATTATTCCAAATGAGACAGAGAGGATCCGCAGATTTGTGAGGGGATTGACTTTCTCTATCAGGTCAGCTGTGTTTCGGGCATCTAGAGAGGGGGCTTCTTTCTAGTCCATTGTGAGCGCCGCCAAAGAGGCGGAATTGATGGAGAGAGAGGAGTTTGGGGACCCTAAAAGGGCCCGTATATCAGGCAAATTTCATGGTGCCTCATCTGGAGGTAGGGGATCACAGAGAGTGAGTGGTTCTTTTCAGCAGCGGGGACCTATTCATGCATCTATGCCGACATTTGAGGGTGGCCAGACATCTAGGGGTTCTTATAGCCCGGGTCAGGGCTCGTACGTTTCACAGCAGCGACCTACAGGACGAGGCAATTATAGTGGGTTGTCAGGGTCTACACAGAAGTTTCAAGGTCAGAGATTTTGTTTTACTTGTGGAGATCCCTATCATCTAATGCGGCAGTGTACTTCACAAAGGGGTTGTGGTGGGCCTCGACCTAATTCTTCATTCCAGACTAGACCACTAGCACCACAGGGTAGAGGTCGTTAGAGGTGATGGAGTTTCTAGTAGTGGTGTTGCAGCTCAGTAGAGTGGGGGTAGAGGTACCACCCAAGATGGAGGTGGACAAGGAGGCCACTACTATGCTTAACCCGGGAGACCTGAGGCGGAGACCTCTGATGCTGTTATTACAGGTATCATCCCAGTATGTTATGGACCTGCGTCTGTGTTGTTTTATCCAGGTTCTACATTCTATTATGTGTCTACGTATTTTGCTGCTAAATTTGATATGATATGTGATAGCATGACTGTACCTATTCGTGTTTCTACACCCGTGGGTAAGCCCTTAGTGGTGGATCGAGTGTATCGATCTTGTCTTGTTTCTTTGGCTGGGTATGATACTTGGGTAGACTTAATCATTCTAGGAATGGTAGACTTTGATGTTATCGTGGGTATGGATTGGCTTTCTTCTTATCACGCTGTCCTTGATTGTAATGCTAAGACTGTGACTTTAGCAATGCCTGGTGTTTCGAGGGTTGATTGGAAGAGTGTTAGTGGTTCTTATCCTAGCAAGGTTATCTCTTTCATTCGTGCTCAAAGAATGGTGGAGAGGGGGTGTTTGTCTTACTTAGCGTTTATTCGGGATACTAGTGTTGAATCACCTCCCATGGACTCTGTTCCCGTGGTTCAGGAGTTTCTCAATGTATTTCCTTCTGATCTTCCAGGTGTTCCTCCCGATAGGGATATCGATTTTGCTATTGATTTGGAGCCAGGCACTAAACCTATTTCTATACCTCCATATCGTATGGCCCCAGCAGAGTTGAAAGAATTGAAGGATCAGTTGCAGGATTTATTGAGTAAGGGTTTTATTCGCCCTAGTGTATCACCTTGGGGTTCACCTGTATTGTTTGTGAAGAAAAAGGATGGGACTATGAGAATGTGTATTGATTACAGACAGTTGAACAAAGTAACAGTGAAGGATAAGTATCTTCTTCCGCGTATTGATGACTTATTTGATCAATTACAGGGAGCATCATTGTTCTCTTAGATTGATTTGAGGTATGGGTATCATCAGCTGAAGATTAGGGCATTAGATACCTAAGACAGCTTTTCGAACCCGGTATGGGTATTATGAGTTTCTAGTGATGTCCTTGGGATTGACTAATGCTCCTGCAGCATTCATGGAGTTGATGAATGGGGTGTTTCGACCATACCTTGATTCTTTTGTGATTGTTTTCATCGATGACATCTTGGTTTACTCTAAAACTTAGGAGGACCATGTCTGACACCTGAGGATTGTACTTCAGAGGTTGAGAGAAGAGAAGTTGTATGCCAAGTTCTCAAAGTGTGAGTTCTGGCTTACTTCTGTGACATTCTAGGGACACGTGGTGTCCAAGGAGGGTATTAGAGTAGATCCGGCAAAAATTGAGGCAGTTAGAGGCTGGACGCGACCTACTTCACCTACTGAGATTCAGAGTTTTGTGGGATTGGCAGGCTATTATCGACGATTTGTTCAGAGTTTCTCTACTATATCAGCTCCATTAACTAGATTGACTCGACAGGATGTGCATTTTCAGTGGTCTGATGAGTGTGAGCAGAGCTTTCAAAAACTCAAGACTTTATTGACTTCAGCTCCTGTGTTGACTCTACCCGAGGAGGGTGTAGACTTTACAGTGTATTGTGATGCTTCAGGAGTTGGATTGGGTGGTGTGTTGATGCAGAAGGGGAAAGTGATTGCTTATGCTTCTAGGCAATTGAAGTCCCATGAGAAGAACTACCCTACTCATGATCTGGAGTTGGCGGCTGTGGTATTTGTACTTAAGTTATGGCGTCATTATTTGTATGGAGTGCATTGTGAGATCTTCACTGATCATTGGAGTCTCCAGTATATCTTTATTCAGAGAGATTTGAACTTGAGGCAGCAGAGATGACTTGAGTTGCTAAAGGACTATGATGTGACCATTCTGTATCAGCCGGGGAAGGCCAATGTTGTGGCCGATGCTTTGAGTAGGAAAACTCATAGTATGGGGAGTCTTGCATCTCTTAGTATTGAGGAGATACCATTGGCTAGAGATGTTCAATTTTTAGCTAACAGTCTTGTCCGATTGCAGATCTCAGAGGAGAGTGATGGGATGATTGCTTTTATTAAGGCTCGATCTTCTTTAGTCGAGAAGATTCGTGCACACCAGTTTGATGATGAAAAATTATGTCTCATTCGAGACAAAGTATTGAGTGGGGAAGTTAAGGAGGTTGTCCTTGATTCTGATGGTGTCTTACGGATCGGAGACAGGATTTGTGTGCCTAAAACAGGCGATTTGATTAGATTGATTCTTGAGGAGGCCCATTGTTCTCGGTATTCCATCCGTCCGGGAGCGGCAAAGATGTATCATGATCTGAGTCAACATTACTGGTGGTGTGGGATGAAGAGGGATATTTCAGACTTTGTTTCGAGGTGTTTGACTTGCCAGCAGGTCAAGTGTGACCACCAGCGGCCCGGGGGTGTATCTCAGAAGATGCCTATTCCTACTTGGAAGTGGGAGCGGATTACTATGGACTTTGTTGTGGGTTTACCTACCACAGCGGGTGGTTATGACTTTATTTGGGTTATTGTTGATAGGCTGACCAAGTCTGCCCACTTCATTCCGGTTCGGGGGAAGTATACGGCAGAAAAGTTAGCCGAGCTATATATCAGTCAGATTGTGCGACTACATGGAGTTTCGATTTCTATCATATCAGATCGGGGTTCATTATTTACTTCTCAATTCTGGAAGGCATTACAACATGGTCTGGGTACTCAGTTAGATATGAATACGACATTTCACCCTCTGACAGATGGTCAATCTGAGCGGACCATGCAGGTATTGGAAGATATGCTTTGAGCGTGTGTGATCGATTTTGATGCTAGATGGAATCAACATTTACCATTAGCGGAGTTTGCCTATAATAACAGTTATCACTCTAGTATCCAGATGGCCCCATTTGAGGCGTTGTATGGAAGACGGTGTAGGACTCCGATTGGTTGGTTTGATTCGGCGGAGATGGACTCTTTGGATACAGACTTGCTTAGAGATGCTATGGAGCAAGTCCGTATGATTCAGTATAGATTATTGACAGCTCAGAGTCGACAGAAGAGTTATGCAGACCGGAGAGTTAGAGCCTTGGTGTTTATGGAGGGTGATCATGTTTGGCTCCGGGTATCACCCATGAGAGGTGTGATGAGGTTTGGAAAGAAGGTCAAGCTTAGCCCTAGGTTCATTGGACCTTTTGAGATTTTGAGCCGAGTGGGAGACATGGCCTATAAATTAGCGTTGCCACCTAGTTTGTCAGCAGTTCATCCTGTTTTTCATGTCTCTATGCTTCGAAAGTACATTCCGGATGAATCTCATGTGCTTTCACTTGATTCTGTGGAGTTGGGTCCAGACTTACATTTGAGGAGGAGCCTATAGCTATTTTGGATAGGCAGGTTCGAAAGCTTAGAACTAAGGAGACTGCTTCAGTGAAGGTACAATGAAAGCACCAGTCAGTGGGAGAGGCAACTTGGGAAACTGAGTCTGACATGCGTGCCAGATATCCTCAACTTTTTGAAGCTTCAGGTAATTACTTTTACTCTAAGTTCGAGGACGAAACTGATTTTTAGTGGTGGATAATGTAATGACCCAAAAGCTCCTCTTTAGAATTTTGAATATTTGTTTAACTTAAGTTAATTAATCGATAGTTTATGAGCTAAAGTGATAATTTATTTAAGACCCTATACCCTTAGCCTATATTTAATAAAATATGTGGATAAAACCTATAACTTTTAGTACTAATTAATTTAGAAAAGAAAAATAGAACGGACGAAGGATTTATAGATAGAACGGAGGAAGGGTTTATAGCCGACTACAGATTGTTGAAGGTAAGGAATTTTAATCTCAATATGCATGCAATTGAATTAATTCCTATTCATAATGATTTTGCTTTGATTAAATGCTACCTATATATGTATATAATAATATTATAATAGCATAAAAAAATTGAAAAGGGGTTGTGGGAATTAAGAAAATATAATGGCAGATCTTATATCAATATGGTCGTGGCCAATCAAATTGTTGAAAGTAGTAAGGCCACCATTGTTTTATTTTTATTATTAAATTAATGTGGTACATATGATAAAAGTGAAGGTGGCAGAGGTGATGATATTATCATCATTCTGGAGACTTGTAAACTTAGGGACAAAGGAAAGTGTTAACGTTACTAGTATTAGTATAAAATTATTGGATATCAATTGGTCGATAAGGGAATTGGTTGGTTAGGAATTTATATACGTGTATAATTTTCATACATGCTACCAACAATTTCAAATAATAATTAAGTTGAATGCTCACTACATGGTTTAGATTGTTACTATGTACATTAAGGCCTTTGGGTTTATTGATTTTTACCATTGATTTCATGACCAGTAATTTAAAAAATTTGCAATTTGTTATGTTATCATCACCTTCTAATTCTAGCTTTGATACATAAAAATAGGTAACTAAATATTAGGAGTATAATATTCTGGGGAATGTCATTAGATCTCCGATATTTGAAGGAATTGGAAGAATTCACAAGTTAATGGGCATCGAAAATTACAAACTTGCTTATAAATTTGGGTGAATTTTTAAGGTGAATGTCAAACACATAATAAGGTGGGTGTTGTTAGTTTCGAAATCTTATTGTGAATATATACTTGAATAGGTAGCATCGATTCGGAAGCTCAAGGAAAGGGAAGACTCAAGTCAGAGTGATTTTTTGATTGGCTAAGGCAAGTGGATTTCTAAACCCTTGTTAAGCGTATGAAACTCGTGTATTTCCTTGTGTAGTGTCGATCTTGGAGACTTGTTGCTTATTTGTTGGTGTTGTATTTTTTGTAGTAAATTACGCTTTGTTATCAAAATGATTATCTCCTCATTTTCATTTGAGCATGTCAATTGCATTGTATCTGAGACATGATTTTGGTATAAGGATGTATTATTTTGAGTCGCATATCGCGCCGCGATGGATATCATATGTCAAGGGACGTATCGCGCGCCGTGAAGGTTACTATTATCGAGGGTTGTGTTGTGCGCCGCGACAGATGCATGGACAGATATGTCCCCCATGGGTCCTGGACTGAGAGACAGCGGGTGTGTATCGTTAGGGAAGACATGCATAACCTATACTTGACATTGCATCTCATGGCATTGCACATTTATTATTGATGAACTTGAACACGTGTTTTGCTGATCTTGTGAGTATTCTCTGTGAAGCTTGTGACTGTTGAATATTGAGTTGTTATTGAGAATGTGTATACTGATAGAGTGTGGTTATTGAGTTGTGCGTTTGGTAAAGTGTAAACTGTTAGACTGTAGCGTGGAGGTTTAGATAGGGTGTAAGGAGTGCCCGTATTTTGTTCACTTAACTTGTGTTTAGAGGTTTGCTTACTGGGTACCGCGTGGTTTGGTACTCACCCCTTGCTTCTACAAATTTTTATCGGTTACGAGCTCGGATCTTCGTGATACCTGTCATTCTTTTCGTTTCCGAGGCATCTTGTGGAGGGTTGTGAGGTAGCTGTTTGTCATCTCAACGAACTTTCCTACTCCAGTTTATGACTTTGTTTTTACTTGAAAGACAACTTCATTTTAGACTTCTATTTTTTTTCAATTCTAATTTTTACATTAGAGGCTTGTACACGTGACAACCTGGTTTTGGGGATTTAATTAATATTACTTGGCTTCATAATAGAAATTGTTGTTGGATTGTCATTTACTACCGCTCTTTGTTAGATTTTGGGTTTTAGGCTGACTTGTCTTGGTGGGATAAGACGAGTGCCATCACACCTATTTTAGGGTCGTGACAGGTTTGTAGTTCTTTCAGTCACATTTTTAAGTGTGCCTGCTATGTATTCCGGGTTCTCGAAATAGGTTTGTAAAATCTGGTTGTTTACCTTTCTCTCGAAGTGTGGCTCATTTCTCTTTTCAACATCTTTTAACTTATTCATTTTATATCTCTATCTGATTATTCTCAAATTCTATTTGATGCTATGAGGCTTCAAGTTTTAATGTTCAATTTAATCAAACATAGTTTGTCTTTGTTTGCATTTATTTTAGTACAGTTCGTATGGACTACATATTGTGAGCAAGTGAGATAGTATACTCAAAAAATATTTTGTCCCATTAAAGCAACTAAACTTTACACACTATATAAGTTACTTTTAAAAAGTTAGTTGTTAAGTTACCCTCCAGACAATAACTGATCACCAAGAATTAGGAAATCCATGACAACCACTTATAGTACTGTTTGCACAGGTTGCCACAGCTTATCTGATTGGTTGTACATGTTATACTGGTTGTGTTGTTGATTGAAGATAATTTTATCAATTCTATATTAATGGATCATGATTTGAACCATAAACCTATGGAGTCGTCAACTTTAGGTTTAGGGTCTTTGTCCAATGGTTTTGAAACTTCTTAGTCGTAAGATTTTGTCACTGCCACAAATTTCATTGTATTTATGTACACATTTTTGTAGATTTTAATGATTTTATGGAAAACATGTTAGAGAATGCTGGTTATGCTGTTCTAGTATGCATTTTAGAACTCCTCTACCATAAATAAAAGGTATAAAGCTTCAATATTATTGCCACTCTAATGTTCTGCTTTTAATTTCTTCACTTAGAGCAACTACATATCTGGATGCTAGTTATCTATTGTCAAACCAGTAAACATCGATTACATAATTTTATGGGCTAGTTCTCTCCATTTAATCTATGTTACTTAGAAATATGTACATCAAGTATATTTACTTACAGTTAACTATGAATAGTTTGTGAGAGGAGCTAGTAAGATATAGAAAAGAGTATATTTGAATCATTCAAGGATTGGATGAAGTTAGCAAGATATAGAAAAGAGTATATTTGAATCATTCTTAGATTTTGCTTTCTCTTATAGAGATTGATACGCTCAAATTTACTTCTCAAATAAGAAGTAAAGCGGTCGTGTCAAGTAAATAACCCAACAAGTGAGGTTGGGATCGTTCCCACGAGGAAAATAGTTTAGACTTAACTTCAATCTACTATTACTATTGTTCAGTTTATTACTTCCTTGGAAAGCAAAAACAATAAAATGGGGGTCTCTATTTCTAGAAAATGAAAATAACTAGCGAAATTGAAAGAGACACTTAACAACTTCGAATGTTGGAGTTTAATCAATTAATCAAAGTAACTAGGGTTTACGTGTTCCCCACAGGTTCATAACTTGATAAGTCTAACTATAACAATTTTTCCTAGTATCTTGCATGCAAAGTGATAAGTTATGTATTTCTAAATCCTTGGTCCGTCATCTAGAAAATTTCACTCCGCACCTTGGTCCGGCTACGTGTGTTGCTATCCTAACCCTTATCATTACCTCATATTAGGCGTTGTATTCGATATTTGAGTAAGTTATTACCTCGTACCAATCAATACTAGCCTATTAGATAGTATATACTAAATCTATGTTGATAATTCTTTTCCTATTATCTACCTCCTTGGTCTGGCAAGTAGCATTAAGGCGAGTTCTAACGTTGGCTTTCCGTTAAAAAGACTTCTAAGCGAAAGAATTATTAATACATGCAAGAGACTATCCTAGAGTTGTTATTTTAGTCAGGTTTTACCTCATTATTTGCCTATGGTTCCCACAACCCTAGTTATGGAGTTTAGTTACCCATAGTCATAATCACAATATTCAAATATGTGATATGAGAATTCATGCACTCACTTCGATGAGAAAGAGTAAAATCCGAAAGTTCACTTGATTAATCAGCAAAAATCACCAACAATCAATGATAAAAGTCTCAAGATCATCAATAATCTCTCAAAGAGTCTTCAAAATAATCAAGAGTCTCCCAATATTCAAATGTCTAACAATGATCCTGAGTCTAACCTAATAATCCAGAGTCTAACCTCAAAAACGAGGTTTTTCAAACTATTTGTAGAAAATAAAAACCTTATTAAACAAGGATTCTATTTGCAGGAAATCTGTCAAAACGCGGTTGGGTCGACGGATCGTCGTGGTCACAACAGACCGTCGCTATATCCGTCAGTGACTGCTGCAGAGTAATTTTCTGGAGAATTTCCTGGTGATGTGCCTGCAAATTAAAAACCCATTAGTAGAAAATGCTACCATTACTAGAAAGAAAAACTATAAGTATTGGGTTGCCTCCCAACAAGCGCCTGATTTAACGCCGCGGCACGACTGAGGATACTTGATTACTCAGCCTTCATCAAGATGGTATGCCTCTGTCACTTCATTCACCGATGCAGTATGCCCAAAATAGAGTTTTATTCGTTCTCTATTCACCTTAAACCGCACTCCCTCCTTGGTTTTTAACTCAACTGCTCCATGAGGGAATACTTGGGTGATCAAGTAAGGGCCAGTCCGTTTGGACTTGAGCTTGCCCGGAAGACAAGGCAACCCAGATCTATCTAAAATTACCAAATCCCCAACCATAAAGTCTTGTTTTGCACTTTTTTCTTCATTCTCCTTCTTCATCTTTTCTTTATGGGATATGGCGGATACCGATTGGAGCTCACCACTCTGCCTCATGGTTCTACAAACGTTAAAGGTCTATTCTTCATTGTTCAACCGAAATTTCATCTGCCCCTTTTCCATATCAACTACGACTCTACCTGTAGCAAGGAATGGCCTCCCAAGAATAATAGGCACTTCAAAATCGACTTCACAATCAAGAAAAACAAAAGCTGCCGGAAATATGAATGACTCCACTTTAACTAGCACATCATGGAGTATCCCTATAGGCCTTTTCACTGTTCGATCAGCCATCAGTAGTCGCATCGCAGTGGGTTTTGGGTCACCCAAACCCAACTTCTTGTAAATCGAGAGGGGCATGAGACTTATGCTTGCCCCAGATCACATAATGCTTTCGCAAAATGTAATGACCCAACTGTACAAGGAATAGTGAA
>NC_028642.1:23153770-23180176 GCF_001406875.1 Solanum pennellii
TTTCTCCCCTTTTCCTCATTAGACGGCATAGGTGGGTCAATGGTTTGCTTACCAACCCGAGTAGTGATTGCCATACAGTGTGCATCATTTTTCGGATTTTGGACAGTGTTGCTAGGAGGAGTGCCCGGTTGCCGTGTGTTCACAGTCGCAGATAATTGGGCCATTTGCAACTCGATTTGCTTAATCGATATTGCATATGTATCGACTTGTTGCCCAATACCTGCTAAATCACACCTTAACTCATTAATGTGCTCATCACTAGCACCGAACTTCCTTATCATTTTGTGCAACATCCTCAACTCGCGCCATACTATCTCCACCATCCCTAGGAGTAACTTCACGATTTTGAGGAGGGACATAGGGCCCATTCCTATCATTTCTGTTACCGTAGTTACCCCTGTTGAAGTTGTTGTTGCGGTTGTAGTTTCCATCTCGGACATAATGACCCTCACGGTTATAGTTACCATAGATCCGACCTTGGTTCCCTTGACCTTGGCGCCAATTATCCTTATTTGAGCCTTGGGCGCTCGGTCGGAAACCCCCCGTCTGATCATTAACTGCATAGGAGTCCTCCGCATAATAACATTCATCATTAGGAGGTGGTGGTTTAGGAAAGTAGTTAACTGCATTTATCTTTTCTGCACCCCAGTGATATGTTTTAGTACCAACCGAAGCTCAGTTCTCATCTGAGTCATTTCTTCACGAATCTCATCTGTGGCTGGGTTGTGCGTGGACTGTCTGTGAAGGTATTTCTCCCGGTATCTGACTTCCTAGTATTCCAAGCTTTATTATTCCGGGAGATTTTCTCTAATTTTTCAGCAATCTCACCATAAGGGCACTCCCCATAGGATCCACCTGCTATAGTGCCCAACATCGCTTTATTATTATCATCCTGTCCTCGATAGAAGTATTCCTTCAGTGACTCATCATCTATACGGTGATTTGGGACACTTCTCAAGAACGAGGTGAATCTATCCCAAGAACTACTAACTGACTCTCCTGGTAGTGCCACAAAGTTGTTCACTCTAACTTTGTGGTTTAGTTTCTTGGAGACCGGATAGTAGCGTGCTAAGAAAACATCCCTTAGTTGGTTCCAAGTGAAAATTGAGTAATAAGGGAGATCAGTGAACCATATAGCAGTCTCTCCCGTCAGTGAGAGAGGAAACACTCTAAGCCCTATTACATCTAAGTCCAAATCAGGCCTCCCTACACAGATTTTACACACTGCCCTTACCTTTGCTATATGGGCATGTGGATCCTCAGAAGGTAGCCCTGAAAACAAACCTCTGGCAGTGAGCATTTGCATCAGGCTACTAGTTACCACAAAAGTATGGCCTGGTGGTGAAGGAGGCAAGACAAGTGGACCATCAGAGTCTGCTATGTTGTCATGGCCTCTGTAGTATGCTTGGGGCTTTGGAGCGGGATTTTGTCCCCTCTGTTGGTGTTCACCCGGAGCATCGGGTAACAACTGACCATGAACATCAACCGGAGCTGGGATGTTCTGGTTTGGATCATCATCATTGATTCCCAAGTTTCAATTCATGTTGTGTAGTGTACGCTCTAATTCGTGATCGTAGGGAAACAAGGGTTCTCTTCCTCTCCGTGTATTTGGCATACAAGGAGGTAGATTCTGCAGAAATCAAAAACAATAAAACAAAGTAAAATCAAGAAAATATCAACTAAAATATAGTAATAAGTTTAAGTTAATCTAACAGCTATAATCCCCGGCAGCGGCGCCAAAATTTGATACACTAAAATTTACTTCTCAAATAATAGGTAGAGCGGTCGTGTCAAGTAAATAACCCAACTAGTGAGGTTGGGATCCTTCCCACGAGGAAAATATTTTAGACTTAACTTCAATCGTCTATTACAATTGTTCAGTCAATTACTTCCTTGGAAAGCAAAAACAATAAAAGGGGGGTTTCTATTTCTAAATAAATGAAAATAACTAGCGAAATTGATAGAGACACTTAACAGCTTCGAATGTTGGAGTTTAATCAATTAATCAAAGTAACTAGGGTTTACGTGTTCCCCACAGGTTCATAACTTGATAATTCTAACTATAACAATTCTTTCCTAGTATCTTGCATGCAAAGTGATAAGTTATGTATTTCTAAATCCTTGGTCCGGCATCTAGAAAATCTCACTCCGCACCTTGGTCCGGCTACGTGTGTTGCTTTCCTAACCCTTATCTTTACCTCATATTAAGCATCGTATTCGATATTTGACTAAGTTATTACCTCGTACCAATCAATACTAGCCTATTAGATAGTATTCACTAAATCTATGTTAATAATTCTTTTCCTATTATCTACCTCCTTGGTCCGGCAAGTAGCATTAAGGCGAGTTCTAACGTTGGTCATCCGTTAAAAAGACTTCTAAGCGAAAGAATTATTAATACATTCAAGACACTATTCTAGAGTTGTTATTTTAGTTAGGTTTTACCTCATTATTTGCCTATGGTTCCCACAACTCTAGTTATGGAGTTTAGTTACCCATAGTCACAATCACAATATTCAAATATGTGATATAAGAATTCATGCACTTACTTCGATGAGAAAGAGTAAAATCTGAAAGTTCACTTGATTAATCAGCAAAAATCACCAACAATCAATGATAAAAGTCTCAAGATCATCAATAATCTCTCAAAGAGTCTACAAAATAATCAAGAGTCTCCCAATATTCAAAGGTCTAACAATGATCTAGAGTCTAACCTCATAATACAGAGTCTAACCTCAAAAACGAGGTTTTTCGAACTATTTATAGAAAATAAAAACCTAATTAAACAAGGATTCTATTTGCTGGAAATTTGTCAAAACGCGGTTGGGTCGACGGACCTCGCGACGGATCGTCGTGGTCACGACGGACTGTCATGGACTCCTTCGTCCCATACTTGTGCAATTTGTTCTGCTTCTCTCTTCATTACCCTCGACTGCAAATATGACGGATCATCACAGGCACAACGGTCCGTCGAGGGTCTCCGTTCGAAAATACTTGAACTCTTGGAATATGGGTACTGGGATTACTTCTCTGAACTTCACGACGAACCTGCAGAACGGACCGTCATGGACACGACGGACCGTCATAAGCTCCTCAACCCCACACTTGGTCAGACTTCCCCATCTTCCTTTAGCAGTTGCACTACGCTGCCACCTACGGACCGTCACCAGCATGACCGACCGTCACAAGCTCCGTAGGTGGTCTCTTCTACATTTCTTCGCTCAAAAACCTCCGCATTCATCTTTGGACAGATTTCCTGCAAATAAGGAAAAATTATATAAAATTTAGCAAAAAAAAAGGATTTTGGACACACTAAACTTAAGGAAAAAGTATTAATAATACCGTGAAACCACGGTATATCAGAGATCCTCAAGGGGAGGATATTCAGTGTCCATGTGCAAAATGTTGTAATATTCATTGGACTGGAAGGAATGTAGTGTATGATCATTTAATAACAATGGATTTATTAAAGGCTATACTAGATGGATCAATCACGGGGAATGAGATATCAATTTTAATGTTGATGATGATATGGATTGCTCGCATGATGATATAGATGGGTTGTTGAATGATTAATTTAGAGATGTTGCACAGACTGAAGGATTTTATGATGGTCCAAATGAAGATGCCAAGAAATTCTTTAACTTAGTTGAAGAGGCAAGCCAAGAATTATATCCTTGTTGTACTACAAGATTCTCTAAATTATCATTCACACTTCATTTATACTTGCTGAAGTGTCTACATGGATGGAGCAATGAATCATTCACTTCTCTTTTAGAGTTATTAAAAGAGGCAATTTCCTAGTTGAATATTCCTTCTTCTTACGATAAAACCAAATATATGGTTAAGAATCTTGGTCTTGATTATGAGAAAATTGATTCATGTCCCAATGATTGCATGTTGTTCAGGAATGATCATAAAGATGATGAATTTTGTCATACTTGTGGAGCTTCACGATATATTAAATCTCCTGAAGTTAATAGTAAACTTGAGCCTTCAAAAAAACAACATCAAGTTTTAGCAAAGAATTTGAGACACTTTCCATAATTCCTAGACTCAAAAGGTTATTTATGTGCTCAAAGACGGCATATTCTTTGAGGTGGCATGAGGAGGAGCGTTCCAAAGATGAAAAGTTAAGGCATCCTGCTGATGGTCTAGCATGGAAAGATTTTGATAGGTTGCATCCAGATTTTACACTAGATTGTCGCGATGTGAGACTTGGTTTGTCAAGTGATGGGTTCAATCCATTTCGAACCATGAGTATATCACATAGCACATGGCCAGTTATGTTGATGGTGTATAATTTGTCGCCTTGGATGTGCATGAAATTTGAATATTCTATACTTCCTTTACTTAAACCTGGGCCGCAATCACATGGAAATGATATTGATATTTACTTACAACCATTGATAGATGAGTTAAAATAATTGTGGGATTTTGGGGTTGAAACATATGATGCTTCAAGAAATCAAACTTTTCCAATGCGAGCAACTCTTATATGGACTATCAGTGACTTTTCTGCATATGCTATGTTATCTGCATAGGCTGAACTTCAAAATCGTCAAAATTCCGGAGAAACAGTTGATGATGCCTTCAGGGCAGTGTTTTGAAAGGAGAAGCCTGGACGACTTAGGTGCTATGGAAGATCAACAAGTTCTCTGAAAAAAGTTGAGAAAATTAACAAGATAAAATAAAAAGCATGCTAATGATTCAGTTCTCTGAAGGAAGAAATGAATGAAATGAGAGATGAAATGCGATATTTTTTTTAGTCAATTGCTGCAAAACAACCCTGGATTGAATGTTCAAGATATACCAAGGGTTGTTGGATCTAACCTTGTTTCACCGGTTGATGAAAGTAGCGCACAAGCTCTGAGAGGCCGAAATATTCAAAATTCTTAAGGGTCAACTCATGATCCAATTCTTCAAAAGGTATTTTTTTGGTTCTTAACTCTTTTCTCTCTCTCTCTCTTCTTTATAGTGATAGAAATTCTGGAAATTATTGATAACACAACTTTGTCCCATCTTGTACTTCTACTAGAAAAAGTTTCACAATTTTTCGTGGTCCTGAACTTTGACCTAGAAAATGGTAAGGCGTTTGTGGAGAACTATAAGGAGGACAAGTTTGAGTATCTCCAAATATGTTTCTTTACTATATGTTTCTTGTCATTTCTTAGAATGGCTTTACTTGATAAATCTTACATAGAGCTCTGTCTTGCTTGACTTACTCTGGAATGCTAGTATTTCAACCTCTTGCTTTGGATAGTATCACAATTTACTAGACTGATGTCAATACCCTGAATTTTCCTGTAACTGACCAGTATCTGCACTTTGCATTTGGCTGTGATTTTTCGGAAAATTCTGGCTGGTTGTCTTGAAGTAGTGGTAGCAGGGGCTCTAAGGTCATGTCTATGGTTAGTGTGATCAATCTCATGTTAAGCATGAGTCAAGTGCCCCCCTTTGGTAACCCCTTCCTGCAAGATAGTGGTTTTCTCCTGACACCTCCCATTCATACCTCCATGAACTTCATCAGTAAGACCAACATCAACATCAATAACATGGTGGTGATGGGGTATTGAGAGCATCGAGTCAATACCTATGATCTTGTTATTTTAGTTGGTTTTGACTTGTACCTTTTGCATAGTAATTTATTTTGAGTGTCTGATAGAGATGACTCACTTTTTTACTCTTGAAATATTTGGGTTCCATGATCTGTTGCAATTCTACTGGTGCCCTCCATAGCAGTATCCTGGACTGGATGTTCCTGCATATCTAGGTTAGTATAAATATTATGTGTGTGAATTGTAGATAACATACCTGGTAGTGCTGGTGCTTGTTGCATATTATCATTTCAATCCTTCTGCTGGGGTGAGAAAGGTCTCCATATGGTCTTAGCATGATGTTGTTCTTGGCGTCTCGTTTGCTTCCTTTTTTGGGTCTGCCAGTGATCTTCATGGTCAGCTGTTTTTAGGTCCCGGTTGATCTTTCCTACATGTTTTTGGGTCATTGTTGATCTATTATGTTAATTTTCTATGTGTTTTGTGACTCTCTGTTTTTTCATCCATTGAGTCATATAGTGCACAATTCTTGTTGTTTCATCTAAGATTTGGATTACCATCGTTTTATACACCATGGTGTTTTGAAATGCTAAAGGTAGAAGTCTGGGAACGTAATCCAGAGAGTAAGTATTGGTGTTGTATAATTATCAGTTTTGTTCTTTTGAAATGTTGAAGCCCCAAACTCTGAGAAAATAAGTATTCGTGTTGTTTAATTGTCAGCTTTGCTCTTCTGAAATGGTACGAATCTATAAAGTGAATTATAGGTGTTGACGGCTTAGTTCTTCTTATAGTGAATTATTAATGTTTTCTTAAAGTTAACTAATACAAACTTTTGCAATCTGATTTTTTGGTTTGTTTTGATTATTCATTATATTTCATTTTAAATGTTTAAAGGGGAATATAGGTGCTCAAATTTGAAGGATCCCCACAAGATAATTTGATCTCATTGAAGTTAAAGTGGATGATCAATGAATAGTTTTTGAACTATTGCAAATGTTTGAATACTTTTTGAACTATTCACGTGTACACATATATTTAGAAAATTGTTTTATAAGTATGTGTATGTACACAAGACTATCTTTTGAAGTTTATTGCAAATTTATATATTTGAACTACTTATTAGCTATTTGGTGCTTGAGATTATTTATTAAAAAACAATATTGGTGTTTCTAATTAGAAATTATGGCATATAAATATTTTATAGCTTACCAAACTTAAAAGTGTAGCCATAGGACTATATATTGTGGTATGTATATATAAAATGCAACACTTTCAAATTGTGGGCAATATGGAAGAAAAGGCCACACTTGAAAGTGTAGCTAGTAAGGCGACACTTTTAAGCGTAGCTGAAGAGGTAACACTTCTAATCGTAGTAGCAAAAGTGTAGCCTTTTAACCTTTTAGGCTATGCTTTTACACTATGTTTGGATCATCATTATTCATTGTATTGTATTGTATCGTTACTATACTTACAATGTTTGTTTTGATTGTTACTTATAATGTATTGTTAAATTTCATTGTTACGTAACAATGAAAACCCCTATTTTATGGAACAACCAATTTGGTGTGTTCTCATTGTTACTTAATTTCTTTTTCCAATTATATCTTTACATAATATTTTAAAATACTATTTCACCCTTTACCTTAATTATTTAAACCTAATCAAACCTCCTACCCTACAATAATTAAGGATATTTAATTAAATTTATAAATTACAATATAGTACGATACAATCAAATCAAACAATTAAAATGTTACGAAACAACAACAAACAATACAATCTAACCAAATATTGTATCTATCATACAATACAGTACAATAGAGTACAATTCAATAAAATACATTATGACACAATGGATAACAATGATCCAAACAAAGTGTTAAGTGTAGTTGATCAGACAACACTTCTAAGCGTAGCTGGAAAAGTGTAGCCTTTTTTGCCTTTTAGGCTACGCTTTTAAGTGTAGCTTGGCAGACAACACTTCTAAGTGTAGTTGAAAAAGCGTGGCCTTTTTATATTTTAGGCTACGCTTTTAACTGTAGCTGATAAGGCAACACGTGAAAAGTGTTTCCTAAACTCTAAGCTAATACTTCTTTTGGACACTCCCGGAAAAGCGTGCCCTAAAGTCAAAGTGTGGCCTTTTATCAACGGCCACAAGTTTGCATAGTTTAGGCAACACTTTTCTTGGGTGGCTAGAGGCCTAAAATGTTGTAGTGGTTGATTTTAGTAATATTATCATTATGATGTGGCAGATTTATCTGCTGAAATTAGAATCCCACCTTAACCCCTTTATTAAACCTAACCCATGACCTAATGGCGCACCAAATTAAAGCATCCGGCCTTTTAGCAAGTAACACTATTTTAGAATTTTAAGTTTATAATCAATACAAATACAAATACAAAAGCTTATTGTTGAAAGTTTAATCTAACATTGTTTCATTTTAATTTGTGTCTAACCAAATTCTGATATTAATGAAAATTGAATTTTGTTAGATTGTTTTTTTATGGTCGATCAGATCATGATAGAAATTTTTGTGACAAATAAATCAAAGTTGACAGTTATCTTTATTATTTATGGTAATTGAATATTGAAATTTATTTATAATTAATACTCATTAGATGATATTGTTCCCAAACCACGGTCAATTGTTGCAGGATAAATATAATCAAATTTGTAATTTAAAGAAATGTACTTTGTTTCAGATGAATGGTAGGTATACGAATTTAGGAAACACTATATAAATAATTTTATGCAAATAGAAATTTTGGAGTAATAGATTTTTCTTTTTTTCTTTGAAATCTGTCCATGAAGAACTGAAATGGCTCTTCCTCAAGTATTTTTTTGGTTTTCAGAATGAAAGGGGTGGGTGTTTTAGTTTTAATTTGATGCATGATTGGGTTATGAGGTGGATTAAATAAAGAAGTAAAGGTGGGATTCTAATTTCAGCAAATAAAAATATACAACATCATTATAACAACAATTATAAAATCAATTAAATAAAATTCTGTTAGTTTGAAGGGTAAGAGTGGGTCAAAAAGGTGGATTGAGGGGTATTTTTAACTAAATAGGTTGATGAAGGGTATATTTAAACCTTTTCTTATAGTATAAGGATATTTTTGGCTCTTTTCAGTTAAAATAGATACAAAGTAGACCAACTTTCACATATAGCAAACACAAAATGTATATTTGTATGTTATAGCAAAGTTTGTATAATTGCGCTCCATAGCAAACATGTTATGACTAGGCTATTTGTTGTACTTACATACAAAAAAAGCAATTGTATAATTCGCTGGCTCCTTTTTTAGATTTGTATAATTTCACTGACATACCATTTTTTATATATGACTGCCAGTCTCTCATTTGTATAAATCGTTGGCATCCTCTCAATTCGATTTCATGTGTTTGTATATCTGTATAAAATTTGAATTTATATACGATTGAATCAAAATTAAACGTTTGTATATTAAATATCGATCTCTCTCCCCCTTTATACAAACATAAATTATACATTGTATTTTGTATGAAGCGAGAAAAAGAGAAAGGCAAACGAGATGGCAGGGGAATATTTTATTGTATAATTATAAGTGTTATGACGAATATATATGTATTTGCATGTGTATATATATAATTTTTTCTCGCTTTATACAAATAGAAGCGCAATTTATGCATTTCTGATTGTATAAAGCGAGAAAGGCAGCGACAGAGGGAGGGTGACGAGCGAGAGTTTGGGGGAGAGAGGCTACTGGCAAACAGTTTGCTACAAGACACAATTAAATTAAAGTATGGTTATACCATTTAATTTGAATCAATAGTTTGTCATTATATACAATTTTCCTTACAAAGTATATAACCCAAAAGGTTTTTGAGAAAATCCAAATAAAATAATAAATTTATTACATAGTTCACATGTCTTGGATAATTTTTTTAAAAAAAATTCCTATCCGTTATACAAGTACAATTTAGACATCAAAAATATTTTTAAATGAGAAAATATCTTGCTAAAAGAAGCAACCAACGTTATTTTTTTCTTAAAATCTCAAGGCTTCCATAGTACTATATTAAATACATGTGTACATGTTTCCTTATTTTAAAAGGATATTGTATTTAAGTTTTTCTTCTTCGACCTTTTCCAATAAATAAACAAAAAACTCAACCCAAAAAAATATAGTACTCCTTTTCAACTTCACAACTCTAATCTTAGTCAACTTATCGTCTTATATTTAGAAAAAAAAAATCAAAAAATGAAGACAAAAAAGATGCGTCATCGTAAAAGAACAATGACAGAGAAAAAAAATTATGCTCTATCCAAAGCCAAAAAAAAATATGACCGCCTTTTGTAATTCCACAACAACAAAAAAAAAAACAAGCACTTCAGGTTGACGAATTGAAGGTATGTTCTTAGATTTGCTTCGTTATTTCTTCTTTCAAATGAGTTCAAATGTGCCATTGTTTCATAAAAGATATAATGATCTTCAACAAGATTTTTTATAACGCACAATCAGTACAAAATTTCAAGGAATACTACATAGTCATTGAGCAATTAATGATGGTTCTGATGTCAATGAAAGATTTAAAAAATATTTTGTATAAGATTTGTATACTTTTTGTTGATTGCAAAAGAATGAATTTCACGAATTGAATGACTTGCTATTGATCCTTCTTTATATCACTAAAAATAAAGATTGTACTCCACAAACTAAATACCCCTTTTCTTTAGCGTCTGAGAAGAAGATGTTACCTTTGTCGAATTTTGTTCTTTTTCTTTTCCTTCCATCTTTCTAAGAGCGTAAAACTTATATTTTTAAAAAGGATTGATTACGTTGTTAGGTTGTGGAGCTTGATTAATATTTGATGTACTATCATATTTGGAATCGTGAAATTTGTTGGATTCGATTTCAGTTTCTGGAAGATGCAGATCGAAGATTATCTGTACCAGAAAGATCTTCACGAACCGTTGACCGGGATGAAGCCGGAATCCATGAAGGAGGAGAAGTGGAAGCTCAAAGATCGCCAGGCTCTAGGGTTGATCTAGTTGACAATGTCAAGAAATGTTGCGTTCAACATCGTGAAGGAGAATACTACGTCCGGTCTGTTGAAGGCACTGTCAAACATGTATGAAAAACCATCGGCGATGAACAAGGTATATTTTATGCGTAGATTGTTCAATTTACAGATGTCTGAGAATGGATCTCTTTCTGATCATATAAACGAGTTCAATATGATTGTGAGTCAACTCAATTCTGTGGATATTAATTTCAAAGATGAAATTAAGGTGTTGATTTTGATCTTATGTCTGCCTTAGTCTTGGGATACTGTTGTTGCTGCGATTAGCAGTTCCCGTGGATCTGAGAAACTGAAGTTTGATGAAATCCGTGATGTTGTTCTTAGCGAAAGTATTCGCAAACGAGAAATGGGAGATTCATGAGGCAGTGCTCTCAGCATTGATCGAAGGGGGAGAAGTAAGACGAAAGGACAAAATCAACATGGTTGATAAAAATCAAAGAATCGAGGAAAATCTCCAAACAGATCAAACGTGACTTGTTGGAACTATGGAGGAAAAGGGCACTTTCGGACGAACTGTACAAAGCCAAAGAAGAAACAAAATCAGAAATCTCGAGATGAGATAATTCTGTAAATTCATTAGAGGACATTGGGGATGCTCTAATCCTTAGTGTAAACAGCCTGGTTGAATCATGGATTTTGGATTCTGGTGCATCTTTCCATTCGTCTCCAAGCAAGGAGTTGTTCTAAAATTTCAAATCTGGATATTTTGGAAGGGTGTATCTTGCTGACAATAAAGCCTTAGAGATTGAAGGAAAGGGGGATGTTTGCATAAAAACCACCTCGGGAAACCAGTGGACATTGGAGGATTTCAAATATATTCCTGTGCTCAAGAAAAATCTTATCTTTGTTGGTCAGTTGAATAGCACGAGATATGCAACAGAGTTTGGGAAAGGTTCGTGGAAGATTGTAAAAGGTGTTGTGGTAGTAGCTCGTGGCACCAAAACTGGAACCTTATACACCACTGCAGGGTGTATTAACATGGCCGCTGTTGCTGAAGGTGCTTCCGGTTTATGTCTGTGGCACAACAGACTTGGACACATGAATGTTAAAGGAATGAAGATGCTAGTTGCAACAGGAGCATTAGAGGGTCTGAAGTCTGTTGATATGGGTCTTTGCGAGAGCTGGGTTATGGGTAAACAGAAAAGAGTAAGCTTCACAAAGACTACTAGAGAGCCAAAGAAAGTGCGATTGGAAATGGTCCATACCGATGTTTGGGGACCATCTCCAGTATCATCACTTGAGGATCTAAATTCTATGTTACCTTCATTGATGATTTTAGCAGGAAGGTATGGGTTTACTTCTTGAAGCATAAGTCAGATGTGTTTGCAACTTTCAAGAAGTGGAAAGCTGAAGTTGAAAATCAGACCGGTTTGAAAGTCAAATGCCTAAGGTATGACAATGGAGGAGAGTATGACAAATTAGAGTTCAAGGCATTCTGTGCAGCTGAGGGAATCAGATTGATGAGAACATTTCCTGGTAAGGCAAGGCAGAATGGAATTGTTGAGAGGATGAACAGAACATTGAATGAGCGTGCAAGGAGTATGAGGATACACTATGGGCTGCCCAAAACATTTTAGGCAGATGTTGTGAGCACAGCTTCATACTTGATCAACCGGGGACCATCAGTTCCTTTAGGTTTCAAGATTCCAGAGGAGGTGTGGACAGGTAAAAAACTCAAGTACTCACACTTGAGGACTTTTGGTTGCGCTGCTTATGTTCATGTTGATCCAGAAAAGAGAGACAAGCTTGATGCCAAGGTTGTGAAGTGTTACTTTATAGGCTATGGTTCTATTTGTTTGGTTACAAGTTTTGGGATGACAAGAACAGAAAGATCCTGAGATATTGTGACGTGACATTTGATGAGTCTGTCCTGTACAAGGACAGAGATCAAAAGGTTCTAGAGATTACAAAGCAAGTGGGAGTTAAGGTTGAGCTGGAGAAGAGTAACCCCGTAGATGTCGAAGCAGATACTCAACAAAATCCTAATGAAGAATCTGAAGTGGAGAAAGTTACACCTGAACAGTTGTTAAGGAGATCATCCAGAACCATCAGGGCACCAAATAGGTATTCACCTTCATTACACTATCTATTGCTGACTGATGAGGGGGAACCAGAGTCTTTTGATGAGGCCCTACAGGTGGAGGATTTGATCAAGTAGGAGCAAGCCATGGATGATGAGATGAGGTCACTTGACAAGAACGACACATGGGTATTGACTGAGTTACCTGCAGGGAAAGAGCTTTGCTGAACAAGTGGGTGTTCAGAATCAAGACTGAACCAAATGGCAAAAGAAGGTTCAAGTCTCGTTTAGTGGTTAAAGGATATTCACAAAGGAAAGGTATTGATTATGCTGAAGTATTTTCTCCTGTTGTGAAGTTAACCTCTATTAGAATTTTTTTGAATATTGTTGCATCGTAGGATTTGCATCTAGAGCAAATGGATGTAAAAACATCGTTTTTACATAGAGATATGGACAAAGAGATCTATATGCAACAACCGGAAGGATTTTTGGTTCCAAGCAAGGAATACATGGTGTGCAAGCTCACCAGGAGCTTGTATGGACTAAAGCAAGCACTAAGGCAGTGGTACAAAAAGTTTGACTCCTTCATGACCAAGAGTGGATTCTGCAAAGCTGAAAAGGATCCTTGTTGTTACTTCAAGAAATACACTGATTCATATGTCTTTCTACTCTTATATGTGGATGATATGTTGATTGCAGGATCTAGTATGAGGGAGATTAACAATCTGAAGACAACGTTGTCTGCAGCGTTTGAGATGAAAGATTTGGGTCCAGCAAAGCAGATTTTGGGGATTAATATTTCTCGGGATAGATCTGCTGGCACTTTATATCTATCTCAGGAGTTGTACATTGAGAAGGTTCTGAGCAGATTCAGGGTTAATGATGCTAAACCCAGGACTACTCCATTGGCAAATCACTTTAAATTGTCAAAGGAGCAGTCACCCAAGACTGCCGAGGAGCGTGATCATATGGCACTTGTTCCATATGCTTCAGCAGTTGGGAGTTTGATGTATGCTATGGCCTGTACATGGCGAACCCAG
This sequence comes from Solanum pennellii, assembly GCF_001406875.1. NCBI lineage: Eukaryota > Viridiplantae > Streptophyta > Magnoliopsida > Solanales > Solanaceae > Solanum > Solanum pennellii. Next base: position 23,167,451 of record NC_028642.1, read on the forward strand.
GGAAAGAGCATTGTGAAGCTGTGAAGTGGCTTCTGAGATATCTGAGAGGTACATCCAGTACTTCACTTTGTTTTGGTGAAAAATCCAGTCTATCATTCGAAGACAAAGCACATCAGAAGGCGATACCATTTCACTCACAGGGTAGTGGAGGATGGTGATATGTGCTTGGAGAAGATAGAGGTGCAAAGAACCCGGAAGACATGTTGACGAAATGTGTTGATGTTGGGAAACTGGGGTTATGCAAAACGTCGGTTGGTCTTCTGTAGTTGTTTCTACAGATGTTGCGGTGTGGTAAAGATGTTGATGATGAAGAGATTTTTTTTCTTTGAGAATGTATTTTTTGGATGACTGAATCAGTCTTCAAGTGGGAGAATTGTTCGGTTGTGGAGCCTGATCAATATTTGATATACTTTCATATATTACTGTTTACTGACTAAATTTTAGGTTGTACTATTTAATCTCCATTTATTCTCTATAACCAAAAATACTCTAACTTATTAATATATATACCCCACCGCCGTGGAAGTTTACTCACTAGGTGTTACCACGAAATATTGGTTTTTCTCTTTATCTCTCTAGATCTCTTGAAAGTTCTTGTGTTCTTCATTCATCAAGTGTGTGTGCGTGGATTCGATCCTAACATACGTAGGAGCACTTACTAAGTAACCGTTCTCGCTCACTTTTTAAATTATCACTTATCCATTTTATTAAAACAACTTTGGGTCGGATCAATCTGCGATCCAAAATTTACGATTCCTAGCCATATCTATTTGATGTTTCTTGTCGTTGTCTAGGTGTCATTCACGTTTCACCTTATAATAATTATTCAATGTTTAGAAATTGTAGTTTGCATGTTTGCAGTTAGATACTGAAGGTTTTCTAACACATCAGCTTATGGAATTATTTTGTGCATGTGAAGTTTTTAATAATTTGCTTAAACTAATAATAATTCAATTGATAGCTTTAAGTATTAAGTGAATTAGCATATTCAAGTGATATAACAATACTCCTTAATAGGGAGAGTTCACTAGTTCTCTACTTTCTTAGATTGAGGATGTGTGTGGGTATCATTAGATTACCTTAATAGGAACATTTTGACGGTAAAGGTATGGTCACACTACTCATATAGTTGTTTCTATAATGTTTGTTTATCTATGTATTATTAAAAGTATGTGAGAAGTATTGAAAACACAACTTAGTGCAAATTGTTAGTCTCGTTCCTGAACTATTGATAGTCTTAAAAATATCTCTACTTGACTAACTAAACTTAGATAAACCCCAATCTGTCACATGACATAACAAGTGGTCTTAAACTCTTGTAGGAGCATAAAACTCTTAATAAAAAGTTGAGAGAAATGTTCAAAATATCTTAAACTTGACGAGAATCTAAGGGAATATTTTATTGAAGACTGATTCAAAGTATGACCTGGTCAATTAACTTTGTTAGTAGTGTCCTATATTCTAGGGCTAGTTGTTAGCAAATATGTTGATCATGCCGCAGTACTTTCTAGTTGTGTTTTGGTTAGTTATTACTTGTTTAGTTAATGGAAGTAGTGGTTACTTATTGACTTAGTAGTTTGTTATTTTCAAGTCTATAAAAAGTTGTACTTTTCTGTGATTTCATATACAAAAATATAGAAAATACTTCAACTTTTCTTTTTAAAAGTTTTCCTGCCTATTTACTCCAACATCTTTGGCATTAGAGCCATGGCAAAGAATAGCAATGTGTTGAGTGTGGCATAACCACTCATTCCTGTCTTCAAGGGAGAAATCTATAAATTTTGGAGTATTCGTATGAAAATAACACTCAAATCTCAAGAGCTTTGGGATTTGGTAGAATGAGGATTTGCAGATCCTAACAAAGAAAATAGATTGCGAGACAATAAGAAAAAAGATGCTAAAGCACTAGTTTTTATTCAGCAAGCAGATCGTGATAGCCACTTTTCACGGATCACAGCAGCAACCACATCAAAGTAAGCTTGATCCACTATGTAAAGGAGTTTCAAGGTGTTTCAAAAGTCATTGCGGTGAGATTGCAATCACTTCAGCGTGACTTTGAAACCTTGATGATAAAAAAATGGAGAATCAATTGTTGATTTCTTGTACAGAGGAGTGGCAATTGTAAGAAAAATTTGATTATGTGGCGAGAAAGTTACTGATCAAATGATTGTAGAAAAGATACTGTGAAGCTTGACTCCAAGATTTGATCATGTAGTCGCTGCTATGGAAAAGTCTAAGGATCTATCAGTTTTTTCCTTTGATGAACTGATGGGATGTCTTCAAGATCATGAGGCGGACTCAATCGATTTATTAAAAAATGAAGATAAAGCATTCTAGGTGAAGGAAGCAACAACCAAATATGGTGAGAATAATGGTCCAGCAAGAAGAGGTCGAGGAAGAGGAGGATTCAGTAGTGGTAGAGGTCGTGGCTATGGAAGAAGAAGAGGAAGGAATGATGTGCATAGGCAGTCCAATGAGCAAAGTAACACAAAGAATGACATTCAATGTCATCATTGTAAGAGTTTTGGGCATATAAAGGCTAATTGCTGGTATAAAGAAAATGAGGAAGAAAATTATCTCTTTATGACTTGCATTGATACAGATAACAAGCCAAGTGATGTATAGTTTGTAGATAGTGGTTGTTCAAATCATATGCCACACACCAAATCTTAGTTTCAAGAGCTAGATGAGAAGCAAAAGAAAAAGGTGTATCTTGGCAACGCAAAAGAGATGCAGGTTGAAGGAAAAGGCACTGTGGGTATTAACACTAGCCATGACAAAGTAAAACTGTTGGACAACGTTCAATTTGTACCTGACTTAGGATACAATTTGTTGAGTGTTGGAAAACTAATGTCTGATGGGCATTCTCTTTGGTTTGATGACGATGCTTGTGTCAATACAAACAAGAATTCATGCAAAAAGGTTCGCATCAGTATGGCGCCAAACAAGATGTTTCCGTTGGATATTTCTACCATGAAAAGTTTTGCGCTTGTTGTGAAAGTGAAAAGGATGAGTCGAAGTTGTGGCATTTGAGGTATAGTCACTTCAATATAAAGGGCCTGAAATTTCTTGTTGACAAAGGTATGGTTCTTGGACTACCAAAAAATAATTCTATTGAATTTTGTGAAGGGTGCATTTATGGAATACAAACTAGGAAGTCTTTTCCTGTTGGAAAAGCTTGGAGGGCTTCAAAATGTCTTGAATTAATACATGTTGATTTATGTGGGCTTATGCATACTACATTTTCTGGTGGGAGTCGTTATTTTCTACTATTTTCTGATGATTATAGTCTCATGAGTTGGGTATATTTTTAAGAAACCAAATCAGAAACATGTCAAAAACTTAAGTGCGTTAAACCCCAAGTTGAAAAGCAAAGTGGTCTGTGCATAAAAACTTTTCGCACAAATAGAGGAGGTGAATTCTTGTCCAAGGAGTTTAATCTCTTTTGTGAGGAAAATGACATTCATAGGGAGTTGACAACACCTTATAATCCAAACAAAATGGTGTTGCTGAGCGAAAAAATTGCACTGTTGTGGAGATGGCAAGAAGCATATTACAAGCAAAGGGAGTTCCGAATCAATTTTAAGCTGAAGTTGTAGCGACATCAGTCCAATTATTGAATCGGTTTCCAACAAAGGTTGTTATGTATCAAACTCCATTTGAATCTTGGAAGGGTAGAAAACCAATTGTAAGTTATTTAAGAATTTTTGGTTGTATTGCTTATGCTTTGGTAAATTCCCAATTTCATCATAAGTTGGATGAAAAATCTCAATAATGTGTATTTATTGGTTACTGCACATAATCTAAAGAATATAAATTGTATGACCATCTTACTAGAAAGATTTTAATTAGAAGGGATGTAGCATCTGATGAAAGGGATAGCTGGAATTGTAGTGGAAGCAACGATAAGATGCAAGAGCAGATTCCTATGCCCACTGGAATCACTTTTGATGCAATTTAGCAGCCAACTCGTACAGCTACAACAGTCGGTTCTAGTACCACTTCTCCAGCTTCACTTTCTTCAACTTCAGGGAGCAGAAACTCTTCATCTACTACTCTTGAAGAGTCTTCAGATGAGCCAATTCCATTAAGAAGATCAACAAGGCTTAAAAAGTTGAACCCCAAGTACGTCAATGACATGTATACAACTTGTCAATTTTCTTTTGCTATTTCAGATCGTACACATTATGGAGAAGAAACTGAAAATGAAGAGTGGCGAAGAGCGTTGTTAGAAGAAATGAAATCTATCGAAAAGAATGACACATGGGTGATGATGGAATTATCAAAAGATAAAAATGGAATTGGTTTGAAATGGGTGTTCAAGGCAAAGTTTGCAGCTGATGGGACCTTGCAGAAGCATAAAGCTCGTCTAGTGGCAAAAGGATATGCACAATATATGGTATTGATTTTGAAGAAACATTTTCTCCGGTTGCTCTATTTGAAACTGTTAGACTTGTTCTAGCATTGGCTGCACAGTCACAATGGCTAGTTTATCAATTTGATGTCAAGTCGGAATTTCTCGATGGAGACCTACAAGAAGAGTTCTATGTAGAACAACCAGAAGGTTTTATAAAGAAGGGAGATGAAACAAAGGTCTATAGACTAAAAAAGGCATTGTATGGTTTGAAGCAAGCCCCTCAAGCGTGGTATAGCGAAATCAATGGGTATTTTCAGGAAAAGGGATATATAAGAAGTGAGAATGAACCAACGTTGTATGTAACTAATAAAGGTAATGATTTCATCATTGTTTGCCTTTATGTTGATGATATCATTTATTCTAGCTCTTCTATTTCTCCGGTGGATGAATTTAAGTCTCAAATGATGAATAAGTTTGAGATGTCACATATGGGGTTATTACATTATTTTCTTCGACTTCAAGTCCATCAAGCTGAAGATGAAATATTTCTTTCAGAAAGGAGATATGTCGAGGACCTTCTCACTAAGTCTGATTTTCTTAATTGCAAGCCTTCTACTACACCTATAAATGTTGATGAAAAAATGCAGCTCAAGAATGGAGCAAAGATGGACGATGCTAGAAGTTTCAAAAGCATGGTTGGAGGTTTAATTTTTCTAACCCATACTCATCCCGGTATTGCATTCTTTGTTGGTGTTATATCCAGGTTTATGCAAGAACCTTCAAAAGTTCATTTTTGGAGCAGCAAAAAGAGTTTTATGTTATGTCGCTGGAAGTATGGACTATGGGATTTGGTATTCACAAGTTTCTAACTTTAGATTATGTGGGTTCGCTAATAGTGATTATGTTGGTTCATTGGATGATAGACGAAGCATTTCAACACATATTTTCACTCTTGGGTCAGGAGTAATAAATTGGAACTCAAAGAAGCAAGCTACGAAAACCTCATCCACGTCTGAAGTTGAGTACATTGCAGCTATTTCAGCCGCTTGCCGAGCTATCTGGCTAAGAAGGATGTTAGTTGAACTTCAGCATAAGCAAGAAAAGTGCAACAGAGATATACTGTGAGAAAAAAGCATCAATCTCCATGACAAAGAATCCAAATTTTCATAGTAGAACGAAGCATATTGATGTTCGCTTCTATTTCATTCGTGATTTGGTTGCAAAGGAGGAGATTGTATTGAAGCATTATAGCACTCATAAGCAATTGGCTGATATATTTACAAAGTCGTTGGCAGCAGACAAGTTATCTATTGAGGGCTTTGCTTGGTGTCTGTAACTTTGAATCAAGTGGGAATATTGAAGACTGATTCAAAGTATGACCTGGTCAATTAAGTTTGTTAGTAGTGTCCTATATTCTAGGGCTAGTTGTTAGCAAATATGTTGATCATGGTGCAGAACTTTTTAGTTGTGTTTTGGTTAATAATTACTTGTTTAGTTAATGGAAGTAGTGGTCACTTAGTGACTTAGTAGTTTGTTATTTTCAAGTCTATAAAAAGCTGTACTTTCCTGTGATTTCATATACAGAAAAATAGAATAGACTTCAGAATACATTCTCGGTTTCTTCTGAAAAGTTTTCCTATCTATTTACTCCAACATCTTTCACTAATGTTGCAAGATTGGGTAGATTATTTATTTATTTATTTATTTAAGTTCAATTAATCAAGTAAAGGGATGTTTTTCAGACTATCAATAGTTGAACTGTTTTCAATGTTTCTTGAGGAAAAATTTGGCTCAATTCTTTTGTGGATTCCTTTGTTTTTGAGGTTTGATTGCTAATGTTACCCTATTAAGAGTCATGATGATTATTGTTTGAAAAAAAATGAGGGTGTGATTTTGAATTGGAAGGTCTCGAGTAAAAGATTGTATATTTGTATTAGAAAGATATTGTTTTTTTGTATTTTCCGTCTCATTCAATAGTTTCTGTTGTATGATATATATGCATCACTTTGCTTCTCGGCAGGTTGGTTGAATAATGGATAAGCAATACATTTCAGTTGTAATACCCCATAAATTTCATGCCTTATCAAAGTTAACCATAAGAATAATAATGAGTTTCTTTTGATTTTTTTAATAATTATTTGTCGTTCATTTTCATATCAAAATTGATCAGTGCAACATCTAATCTTGAGTTACTATTGATAAGATACCGTAGTTTAAGTGGTCAATTTTGCTCACGCACTAGTACCCTAGTCATGATAGTGGTGTGACTTAGAAAAACATTGAATATGAGGGGTTGAGATGATTTTTCTAAGAGTTGTTTCCACTAAAACTAAATTACTCACCTGAGTTCATTTTCTCTATTTTTCTGGTAATGAAATAGTACCATTTCAGTTACTCAGTCGTACTTCTCAAATCTTTTATTCTAGCTTGATATTATAAAAGGTTATTGACTATTCTTAAGTTCATAAATCAACATCAATTTGTCTATTTGTATTTTAAGAGTTTCTTGTTTGAGTAATAATTCTAAAAGGAGTTATTTGGTTATTCAACTATGTAATAACACCTCTTTGATGATTAAGAACCAGAGAGCCTTTTTAGAAGTCTAAGCATGGACAACATAAAACTTTAGAACTATTTTGATCCATAATCTTTGTCCTTAAGATTTGGTCTCGCAAAAATATGCAACCCGAGTCTAAAAGCTAGTTTTTGAGACGAGATTTACTCAAATCCATATAAGTAGACCGCTAGTTCATTCCCCAATGAAATGTGGAATCTAATATAAGATTAAATATTTTATAACATAATATCAGGATCTTGAACACGATAATCTTACATAGAGATCATTAGGGAACATACCTGATGAGGAAGACATCATCATAGAGAAAAGCGAAAGCAATAGTCGTAAATTTGTTTCTACCTCCTTGCCCTAACTTTATGTTACCACAACCGTCAGTGATGGAATTGTTGTAGAGAATCTGTGGTGACCCTAATGGGTGGAGGAAGGACCAATTTATAGAGGTTATGATTTAGTCTGGTACGTCCATCAAGTAACCAATGGACGGACGAGATCTATTCTTTATTAAATACTATTTTTGGTATTACTTGAGTTACAAGTGAACTTGGGCCATAAGTAAGAATAATTAATAATTCTTACATTCTCCCACTTGGTCCAATAACCATATAACATAATTATTTAATAAAACATTAGTTGTGCATACAATGGATCTCTTCTATAATGTCCATCATACATACCACAATATAAGAAACTACTAATTTTAGTTATGACGGTTCTACTAAATTTTTAATTACACACTTCCTTCCATATATTATACTTCATTAGCAACTTATCATACTAGGTTCATAAGTTGTAAAACATAAACATTATGGTCCATAATAATGTCTCATAGACTCATTTTATAATTTCTCAAACAATAATTTGTACACCATTATGAGAAACAAGATATTCATTAATGTATATCAAAAACAAATAATTTGAGCTCAGAGTGGGAAAATTCATAAATGTATCAATCATATATACAACCAAGATCCATTCTTTGAACATGTTCTTAAATGTCTTTGGTTGTAAGCACTTTGTTAAAAGATCCGCAATCATGAGATCAGTTCTTATATTCTCACGTAACACTCTTTATTTCTGAACTTCCTCCTTGACAGTAGAGTACTTTAATTCTATATGTTAGGCACATTTGGAGTACTTATCATTCTTGGTAAAGAATACTGTTGCAGTATTATTCAACTACTTGGTAATTGTGTCGACAACCCCAAATCCTGAAATAAAGTTCTGCACCCATAATGCATGAATTAAGGCTCCATAACATGCCATAAACTTTCTTTGCAGCTTTTCAGCGATCAATTTCAGAGATAATTTGATATCTTCCAAGTATTTCGATCATAAAGCTAATATACGGTCTTGTGCAAGTTTGAACATACATCAAACTTCAAATCTTAGAAGATTAAGGAATTGAGACCATTTTCTTTCATTCTAAACCATTCTTTGGGCATAACATGAAATTAAATTATCCATTTTTTTAATAGGAATTATTCTTGTTGAACAATTGTTCATGTTAAATCTCTCTACAACTCTTTCTATAAAGTCTTTTTGAGATAGTTTCAATAATCTTTGTGATCTATCACGGAATATTCTATCCCTATCACATAGGATGTCACACCCATATCTTCCATTTCAAATTTCATAGAGAGAAAGAAAGTCTTTCGTCTCACGCAATATGCATAAATCATTAGCAACAAGTAAAATATCATTAACGTACAAGACTAAAAATTTGAACTTACTCCCGCTGATCTTTTGGTATATGCACTGATCAACGGTAATTTTCAAAAATTCAAAAGATATCTTTTTAAAACTGGTAACATTAAATTCAAAAGATGTTATAGTATTATCAAACTTTATATATCATTATTGTGAGGCTTGTTTAAGTCCATATATTTACTTATTTAGGTTACACGCCGTTTGATCTTTTCCTTTAATATCGAGACCCCTTAGTTGGTCCATATAAACATCTTAATTCATTATATACATCAAGAAAGACATTTTCAAATCTATTAAATGTAACTCTAAATCATAATGAGCTACCAAAGTCAAAACAATTCTTAATGAGTCTTTCTTTTAGACCGGTGAATCGGTCTCTTTATAATCAATGCCTCTATTTTTTTCTTCTTTTTTTAATGTATTTCTTGGCAACAAGCCTGACTTTGTATCGTTCAATATTACCATTGGAATCATGTTTGGTCTTGAAGACTCATCTACACTCGATAATTTTAAAAAATTTTGTTAATTGAACGAGATCTCAGACTTTGTTGTATTCCATGGATTTTAACTCTTTATTCATGACATTAATTCATTTATCAAACTCATTGTTTTATGTGGTCTGTGAAAGTGAAATCAAATTTTTATTAGTTCTAATGTCAAAATCTAACTCTTACAACTATATCACATAATGGTCGATTTTCATTATGACATTGTTTGTGGTTCATTTGCGTCACTACTTGTGAGTTAGTTTCTTCTTGAAGTGTTTCACCCAAATATCGTACAACATTGTTAAAGTGTTCTTCAACAAGAAGAATTGGTGCAGAAGTAGGTACATTTATTGTTAAAGTATTCACCATTCTCAAGAATTTTTGCAAATGGACCTAGACATTGTTCTGATTTGTTGCAATTTCCATAATATTCACCATCTCTATCTTATCTAATGATTTTCACTTTCTTATCTAATTGTCTTTCAACCTCTTTAAGGTACACTTTGAGAGCGTTTTGCTTCTTGAGATTTATTTTTCTTTCAACAAATAGATAAATATCTAATGTGAATAATCGATAATGGTGGTAAAATATTTTTCTCCACCAAAAGATGGAACATCAAATGGTCCGCAAATATCAGTATGTATAACTTCAAGAAGTTGAGTGTTCATTGTTGCACAATTCTTGATATGCTTGGTTTGCTTTCCTTTAGTGCAATCCAAGAATATATCAAGATCAATAAAATTCAAATTAGAAAGAATATCATTATTTACTAACCTTTTTAATCTTTCTTTGGATGCATAACTCAAATATTTAAGCCACAAATAAGCAGAACTTTCATTTAGTGAATTGCATCTAATTATTATCGAGTTTCAATCTATATAAATCATTAATAAGAACACTAGAGTCATAAAAATAGTATTCTTATATAAATTGAAATAACCATGTCCAAATTTAAAACAAATTCCTAGAAACTGAAGGAACAGAAAAGTTTGTAATAGATCAAGGTGATGTCCAGTCTCCAAGATCAAACAATAAGTCCATATGCCTTCAATTTTAGCTTTCATGCGATTTTGCATGAACAAGAATTTTTTTATTTGGATTCGTAGTTTAGATCATAGTGAATCTCTGCGACATAGTAGATGCATAAATATTTGCACCAGAATCAAGTCCCCAAGTATTATTAGGAACTTCTACTAAATTTGATTCGGAACATATAAAGGCACTAAAAGTACCTTTCTTTTCAAACCAAGCTTTACGTTTCAGGCAATCTTTCTGATAGTTCCCTTCATTATTTACAGAAACGACACAGATTAACCTTGAGTTCCTTATGAGCATCATGTGAAACTTTAGTAGATGTTTTCCTTTTCTTGAACTTATGGACTTTCACTTTAAGTCATTTACTAGCTCCTTGACCCATGAGGTTAATGGAATTGTAGAAAATAGCCATATTTAGCAGAGTAATTATAGGAACAGAATATACTAATTATGTTAGTAATATATATCCTGTATAGCTGTTTCCTTATCCGTTTCCTTTTTTATCTCCATCTTTCCTGTATAAATGTAACAGTATTTCACAAGAGTAATACACAGAAAATTAACATAAAATTATTCTCTTTATTTCTGTAATTTTAACATGGTATCAGAGTCATAAGGTCGATCTTCGACGTTTTTTCGTACTCATCATCTACCGTGACCTACCCGAAATGGAAAACCCACCGGAAAACCCACCGGAAAATCCAAACCAACTTATTTCTATGGAACATATGCAACAATTGTTTCAAATGTTTCAAACACTCAACAAAAATTCAACCAACATCAAACCAGGGACTTCACAAACAATGCGAGTCGCTGAAAAACTGAACTTTACCAATTACACCAAATGGTGTAAACTGATGCAGATAGCAATTGGTGGCCGGGGAAGGCTCAATCACATCATCGTCAACCCCGTTTCACCAGACGATCCAGAGTACCAGCAATGGGCTCAAAAAGATTCGATGGTCCTTTCATGGATCATCGAGAATATTGACGGAGACCTTGTAAATCAGTTCTTGGACTATAAAACTGCTCGAGATCTATGGAAAGGCATTGAAACTCTACTCAGTAGCGGCAGAGATGAATTGTAGATCTATGATCTGAACACAAAGGCAACCTCTATGAAACAAGGGATAGACACGATAGAGGTGTATTTTAGCAAATTAAATACCCTCTGGAAAGAAATTGATAGACGAATGCCTAACCCGATGAAATGTGCAGAGGATATCACATTGTTTAACTCGTTTATACAACGGCAAAGGTTGTATCAGTTTTTGGCTGGTGTGAATGATTCACTTGACAAAGAAAAACGGGACATTCTGAATTTAGATCCCCTTCCAACCATTGATGCCGCATATGCCACTATCAGACGAGAAATTGCTCGTCGCGGTATAATGACCGGCAACTCATCACTGGGACGAGGTCCCTCAGAGATCGGAAGTGGTCTTGTCACTCAACGCTGGTCAGATTCTTCATCCCGGCGAGAGGATAAAACTCACCTTAAATGCAGTCATTGCGGAGGAACCAAACACACCAAGGAAGGGTGTTTTAAGCTCATCGGCTACCCGGAATGGTGGGAGGACCTAAGACAGCGCAAAGCCGCCACCAAGGTGACAAAGACCGGCGGCAAGGCTAACGCCGCCATCGGAGAAGGAGAACCGACCAGCGAGGACTCATCAACCACTGTCACTGACAGGCGAACAGGTACGAGTGGCAAGGATGGGTTCACCAAATTTTTTGGTGAACCATGGATGAAAACAGAGGAATCGACGGAAAGAAGGAACGAGAGAGTTCTAGAGGAATCTTCCTTTAGAAATGATGGTGAGGGAAGAAATGAAGACCACAAGATAAAAATAAAAGGCCCTCAAAAATCAGAACCTTTATTCCCTTTAAAAAATCAGAAGCCCCACAAATCAGAAGCCCAATTATACAATAAACCCACGAAAAATCAAAGTGTGGGTCTCATGTGCAACAAGTCCAAATGGATTTTTGACTGTGGGGCCACGGACACTATGTCATACGACCCATCCGACTTTCTTTCCTCCACATCAACTACCCGTACTAAGATTCAAACTGCAAATGGGGAGTTCATTCCAATTACTCAGGCCAGAGATGTAGATATTACATCAGAAATTCATTTAAAAAATTGTCTTTTAATTCCGAGTCTTACCCACAAACTTTTATCTGTTAGTCAATTAACCAAGGAACTAAACTGTACAATTCTAATGACTTCTTCTGATTGTATTGTACAGGATGCTCAGACGGGGCGGATCATTTGTCGTGGTATTGAACGAGGAGGTCTATACTATGTGAACGAGGTGACTCAACAGGGTAACGCTTTTCTTGCTCAAGGGTCGCCGGAATATCAAATCTGGATGTGGCACCGACGGCTAGGTCATCCGTCTTTGGGTTATCTTAAACGATTATTTCCCTCTTTTAAGGACATTGATTTTGTTTTGGATTGTGAAGCATGTGTACTTGCAAAAAGTCATAAACACTCTTATTCTCCCAGTTCGACTCATGTTTCTAAGCCATTTACCTTAATTCATTCTGATGTCTGGGG
>NC_028642.1:23182543-23188735 GCF_001406875.1 Solanum pennellii
TAGTGAGTAGATTCATGCATCTACCTCAAATACATCACATGACAGCCGTAATGAGGATTCTGAGGTATCTAAAGGGTACAAGCAGCACCGGGATCTATTTTGGAAGAAATGATAGCCTCGATATAATTGCTTACACCGATGCAGATTGGGTCGGAGACCGAGATGGAAGGAAATCCACTTCTGGATACTTCACTTTGGTAGGAGGGAATCATGTCACTTGGAGAAGCAAGAAGCAAAAGGTAGTAGCCTTGTCAAGTGCGGAAGCTGAGTTCAGAGGAATTGTTAAAGGAATAACTGAAATCCTATGGATTAGAAAACTGCTAAATGAGCTCGGTTTTCCTCAAAAAACAGCCTGCAAGTTATTCTGTGACAACAAAGCAGCAATAAGTATTTCTGGAAACCCTGTCCAGCATGACAGAACAAAACATGTTGAGGTTGATCGACACTTCATCAAAGACAAGTTAGAAGACAAGGTTATCAAACTCCCATTTGTTTGATCAAAAGATCAATTGGCAGATATCCTAACCAAGGCTGTCAGTACTGAAGCCTTCAGTAATATTTTGCACAAGTTGAGCATTGGAAATCCGAGTGCCCAACTTGAGGGGGAGTGTAGAAAATAGCCATATTTAGCAGAGTAATTATAGGAACAGAATATACTAATTATGTTAGTAACATATATCCTGTATAGCTGTTTCCTTATCCGTTTCCTTTTTTATCTCCATCTTTCCTGTATAAATGTAACAGTATTTCACAAGACTAATACACAGAAAATTAACCTAAAATTATTCTCTTTATTTCTGTAATTTTAACAGGAATGACCTCCTTCTTTCTTAAGTCTTAACTCCTCTTGAGTAAGCATACTAGAAAATTCACTAACATCCCACTTATTCTTAATAGTGTTATAGTTAATTTGGAATGGTCCAAACTCAAGACACAATGAGTTCAGAATAAATTGAACTAAGAAGGTGTCATCCACTTTCATCCCCAAGGTCTGAAGTCTTATTGCAATGATAGTCATCTCGATGATATGATTTTGCATACTACTTGACCCATCAAACTTCATGGTGGTAAGTTCAGTCATTAGTGTACTAACGAGAAACTTATCATTCACATGAACATAAAGCTCAATCTTTTAGATCGTTCACATGATTTATGAAAAGATTTCTCATCCTCACTAGCTACTCATATCAGTAATTGCAGTAGGTTTGTCATTCAATAGAGTCAAGTCAAGATCCATCACATCTAAGTGGAACTGGATTTGTTCATGTCATTCAGAGAAGTTCAATTCATTGAACATAGTAACAGACGAAGTATGCGAAGGAACAGGGATAACTGCAAATAAATACATGCTCACATAGAAAATAATGTGAATTCAGTAAAACGATAAACGTACATAGAATTCTACTTTTGGTAGATACTACGATACACAATCATAATTTAAGTGTCATTTTCTAAAATCTTTATTAGGCAATTAAATAATTTTAACCAAACATACACGACATCTTTGGATATACAATACATGTTTGATTGTAAATATTAATTTACCTCATAATTTTCACTAATCGTAGAATGATAGATTCACCTTTGGATAAAACTTTTTAAGTTCTAGCAATAGTGAAAGTTGATTTATGTATTTATTTTTCAATATAGGCATTTAATTAACCTTCATAGATAAATGACAATTTTAAGAGTGCATATTTTTCTTAACCATACTAGTTAGCCACTTTGGTGACTAACAAGCTATATGAATACAAAATGCATACATAATCTTATAAAATTTTGTGAATGTGAAATTTTTTTAAAATTTTAGTTTGGTCACTTTGGTGACTAACAAACTATAGAAACATAATACATACATCAAGTGATCATAAATATGATATGTGTAGACGTTAATTTTCTCTAGTATGGTCACTTTGGTGACTAACAAACTATATAAATACAAAGCACACATAAAATCACAAAATTTTGTGTATGTGAATAATTTTAAACATTTTAGTTTGGTCACTTTGCTGACTAACAAACTATAGAAACATAATACACGCATCAAGTGATCACAAATATGATATGTATTATTATGATATGTATAAACGTTAATTTTCTCTAGTTTGTCCACTTTGATGACTAACAAACTATAGAAACATAATACATGAATCAGGTTGATAATAAACATGATATGCGTAAACATTAATTTTCTCTTGTTTAACCACTTTGATGACTAACAAACTATATATAAATATAAAACACACATAATATTTATTGCTTACTCAAACAAATACTACAAATACTTGATGTTACAATTACCAATCAAATAACTAGTGATTCTTTTGTAGTATTGATTTACATTAGCATATATATGATTGCTCTTTTGGCAAGCTTCAACTAAAACCGGAACTTCTACCACTCATTACACTTTTTTTATTAGTAGGTAGAAGTAAATTGTACATGTAAGTATCACATGGTGCATCATGCACAGACTTTGTTTATAGTGCTATGTTCATTACATGGAATTTTTGACCCAACTAAGTCATTGTTTAGACCAATTCACCAAAAAAAATTTTTTTTTTTTTACAAAACTAGTATAAACGTATTTCTGAGTAACGTTTTAGGGTGTTTTTATTTTAAAGATTCAACGGATAAAAAATGACGGAGTTGACGACGTTGAATGAATAAACGTACTTCTAAATAACGTTTTACACCTAAAACGTTACTCTGGAGTACATTTATTGAGAATCCAATTACGGCCACTGTATCCAATCTTGCAAATGCAGACTTATATCCTGGAAATTTAAAACATTACTAAACGTTTTACACCTAAACCACCCATTTTTATATCTTTAGCTGATTAGAGATGGAAGTATAACCCCCCGTCTTAGCAATATTCAAACATATGTTTAGTAAATGATGTACTCTACGCAGGTGTGCTATAAGATTTCATGTAACTATATAAATTTATGGTATGAGATGAGTTTTATGTTGCGATTTTGTGGTATAAGATTTTATGGATGTGTATGAGATGAGATTTCATGATTTGTAGGGATTATGTTTTCAGAATCAGGAGAAAGGACATCAAGACCAATTGGCCATTTTCTCAGAAAAAAATTGCAGCTTTGTTTGAGACATGGCGCGGCGAATGATTTGTTACAACTTACCTTCTTGTTCCAGTAGTTACAAGTTGTAGTCCCTTTGCATTTTGTGTTAATGTCTCAATTATAAGAATTGTTGTCCAGTTGCAACATGTTTTATTACTCAGAAAACTTTTTAATTATCAATAAGAACAGTAGCAACACATCATGCATATTTCAATTATTTTGTACTTGGTGTGTGTTTTTCCAGTGGTTATGGAAAGCAATTTTGCTAAGATGGGGGTTATACTTCCACCACCTCTAATCAGCTAAAAGATATAAATTTTGCAATTTTTGTAATTATCTATTTGGTTATTGATTTTTTGTAAATTTTATCGTATTATAACCATTGGGAGGTATCATTCTTTCTCTAATCTTGTATTAGTTGTGTACTTGACAAAAAATAGGAGCACAGTGCTTATTACTCACACTAGAAAACTCACCTGAAGGAAAAATTTATACACTAACGACATCATTGCAAAAGATTAACGAGTAACTTCACCCTGAATAACGTTTTAGGTTAAAATGTTCTTCATAGTAACGTTTTAATCTGTAGGATTTGACTCTACATTTGCAAGATTGGATTTAGTGGACTGTGATTGGATTCTCAATAAACGTACTCCTGAGTAACGTTTTAGGTGTAAAACGTTACTCAGGATTACGTTTATTCATTTAGCGTCGTCAGCTCCGTCAGTTTTTGTCCGTTGAATTTTAAAAATAAAAATACCCAATAACGTTACTCAGAAATACGTTTATACTATCATTTATATTTAGAGTGCCCATATTCTTCCCAGTTATTAACTGAAGTAGAACAATAACCGATGTGCATATTCTTGAGCTAAATATCCATATGTTTCGCAAGTGACATATTTTACTAGTTGCAATTCAAATCTCAATTATAAACTAGTAGTACTTATTATTTATTTAATTACTTAAGGCTAAGATCATAGACTTTTATGGCTTAAAACAAAATATTCCACGTACAAAAGCTTGAGGAACCGTAAAGTTGACATTCTCGTGTCAAAAATTTTCATTGGGTCACATGATGATTATTTTCATACATATGTAAGATAATCCGCTCAAACAATTCAGGCTCAAATGTCACATGTAAGATTAATACTTTATAACATAATATCAGGATCTTGAACACAATAATCATACATAGAAATCGTTAGGAGTACATACCTGATGAGGAAGCCATCATCACAGAGAAAAACGAAAGTGATAGTCGTAAATTATTTTCTACGTCCTTGCCCTAACTTTATGTTACCAAAACCGTCAGCGATGGAATCATTTTAGAGAATATGTGGTAACCCTAATGGGTGGAAGGAGGACCATGGTCGTGAGGTGATGATTTAATCTGGTACATCCATCAAGTAACCAATGTACGGACTATATTCCTTATTAAATAATCCCTCTATTTAAAAAGGAATGACCTCTTTCCTTTTTAATCTGTTTCAAAAAGAATAATCTCTTTCCTTTTTTGGTAATATTTTACTTTCAGCTTGTCACGTGACATGTTTAAAGCCACAAGATTGAAGGGTGATTTACTACATTTGACATAACTTTAATTTCGGGCCATAAGATTCAAAAATCTTCTTTATTTTCTAAAACTGCGTGAGTCGAAGCAGGTCACTCTTTTTGAAACGAAAGAAGTACGATTTATGATATTACTTGGGTTACAAGTAAACTTGGGCTATAAATAAGAATAATTAATAATAATTCTTACATGTAAAGCATTTCCAATCGGACCATAGCTATATTTAATTCATTTTAACTAATTATTTTTAAATTCTATGGTATAAATGCTTTGACTGAGTTAACTTTTTTTTCATGCAATAAAATGAGTATTGATTTGATCTTTTGAATGCCAAAAAGCTTAGTTATTTGTTAAATTCCTACAAAGTTTTATATAAAATTATCACTAGTGCTTCTTATTTTCTCGTCTGCTTAAGCTAAGTTTTGGTGGGATTGGCATCATGTTTACTCATTTGGTTACAGAGTAATACTTGAAATGATTTGTATCCTGAATACATAGTTTGTTCAATTCAAAGGCATGTTAATATTTTGTACATATTTATTTTTTGGACATCCACTAACTAAGGCTTTGCAATTAGTTTTGTTTATAGGTTTTTATCTGATATTTTATTTTATTATTTCAGTTTAATGATGCAGATGGGGAAAATGCCCGTGGATAGAGTTTCACCTAGCAAACACATATATTATCCATTTAACATTTATTTGATGTGAAATCACTTGTTAAAGTTGTAGACTTTAAGTTATCAAACATAGTTATTAATTATGTCAGTTTGTCATGAATAGATTTATGTTATTTTGTAACTTGAATATTTTTAATCTAGTCTGGGTTATAAATGGTAGTACTTGCTAAAATTATTTATGCATATGAATATATAGATTTAGAATAATTTGAATTTTACAATTTTTTTAAAAAAAATTATAAACAATTTGCGGCAGTTAAAAATTCTTTCAAAAAGAATTAAATAAGATATTGAGACTTTATTGTAGTTTTTAAAGTCTTAAAATCATATTTAGGGGGTTAAAAATTACCACAAATTGATTATAAAAACCACCACAAATAAGAAATTCATTTTGTTGTAGACTAATAGAGGTAGTGTTAAACAGTCACAAATATATATATGCACGTGGCGTAGATAATTGTGGCATTTTCTAAAATTGCCTCATTTAATTTTGTGTGGGTCAAAAACTCCCACAAATCATTAAAAAAAACTTCACAAAATGACTGTTTTTTTGTAGTGTTCTTCACCTTAACCTACAACATGCATGTTAAAGACCTTAAATTCTTCGAACAGTAAACATAATAACTACCATATACCATTATCGACTTTTATCTCATAATAGTTATGTCACATTCGGGTTTACCCCCTAGACGTAACCAACGTCGTCGTCTTGTTTGAAGACTAGGACTAGCCTCTTATCTTACATCATCACATTCATAAGTCGAATTTAGCGGAAAATTTAAAACTTTTATTACTTCTACTTTGAGGTTTACATAGACCTCTACATACACATAATATATATATATATATAT
>NC_028642.1:23188752-23241373 GCF_001406875.1 Solanum pennellii
TATATATATATATCCTTCAACGATCGGACCTAAAATATTTGGAAAATAGGAAGAAAATGGAGTTAGTACGCCACTTGTACTAAGTATGAGAACATATGCACATATAAGATCAAATATGCCAAAAAGGGACATTTAGTTTAAATCATGCTATTTTACCCTTCTAAAATTGCCTCATTTAATTTTGTGTGGGTCAAGAAAGTCATACCAAGTAACAAAACATGCTTACTAACTCAAACAAGTAATATGCATATCATCATACTTGAGCCTATAATCTACTACGACCCTATCATCTAGGAATGACACCATAAGCATGAATAAGAGTTAACCATATCATAATAAGCAAGATAGACCCAAAAGAAAACATAACTAATGTCCACTTTAATACCATAATCTAAATACATGTTCATAAGGATAATCATCATCATGTAATGCCATATAGTATATCATCAACATATTATCATCACATACATCATTATCACATACATGCATAATATCAACTCCCTAAAGCTTCCATCAAGGCCCACTAAGTGCAATGCATAAGTAGAGTCTCATACCTCTACCTGAGCTAAGTCAAACCTCTCAAGTCACCTTAGTTAGTTTATACTTCATTACTTTAGTTTAGTTTAGGAAACACTTGCTTTAACCGACATAGACCACAAGAGCTAAGTGTGGAGTCCGGTGTTGTAAAACCTAACACCGATGGAAGGTGGTCTACTGGCCATAGTAAAACCAAACATAAACGTAGTTTTCTAGGTGGATCCACTAGCTAGTCTTCTTATGGGGGCAACATAGTTCAAGAACTAAGAGATAGTATATTCCCTCTTCATACCACTTTGTAATTGGGGTCTCCTCTCATGGGAATCTATTGGATGAGTATTCCTCTTTGGGAAGTCAACATCTCTTGTAGAACTATAGGGTGAATCTTCCTCTTTGGGAAGTCATCACCTCCCATTGTCAAGTTCACTCGGTGCTAAGTTAAGTCCCTTTATTGAAATGTCTTTAAGCCTTTAGTTATCAATCATAGCTTAGTTTAGGTCAAAGGGTCTACTCCTTGTATAATCATCATTATCAATAGCTCAATAAGAATTGTATAAGTCCTTTCATTACAATTCACATATAAGTGTGGTTGACACATTAGCATTTCATATCATAATAATGCACATTGATAGTCATCACCATCCATATAACACATACACCTTAATCAACCTCACAACATAGTCAAGACATTTCAATTCAACATCATACCATCCTATCAATCCTAATACAAGGCATACTCCAATATAACATCATGACTTAACCACAATTATTCACAAGTGAAAGTAAAGATAGAGATCATAAGACTTACCAAGTCTCCTCATAATTCATCATTTAGGTCTTACCATAAAACCCTTAATTCAAGTCAATTTAGATGTACCACATCATAATTTGATAATCAACATGATAACAAGACTAAGAGAATCACTAAACCATAATTCAATACTAAATCAAAGCTTAAGACAAAATACTTAGGTCAATTCTCATAACCTAGATCACTTCCCAAGAACTAGTGTGAAGGAATACAAATCATCTTAATTTGTCTATAATTAGTGTAAAAACATCATCTAATAGTGATTTAACTAATAATCAAGTCAATTGAATCAATCACAACCCAATGTACATCAAGATCAAACCTAGGGTTAAGGGTTAAGGATCACTCTCTTCAATTTAGATCAAACCATCACAAATTACCATAATCAAGTCAAAATACATGTTCATATATTCATTATATCCTAAAGAAACCATAAACAACTCAGTTCATAACATCAAATTCGTAATTGAATTAAACCCACTTGAAACCCCAACTTTTTGAAATACTTTGAAGGAGCCCAATGAGGAATGAAGTTTCAAAGGTGAATTAGATCCCATACATTAATGTTTGATGAAGTTTGATGGTGAAATCTTCCCTTTCCATTCCCCAAAACCTCCCTCTAGCTTGTCTTCAATGGTGTCTTCCAATAGAGAGAGAAAGATGAGAGAAGGAAGAGGGTTTATTTTGTGAGTTGTGTTTAGGCTAATGAGGGTTGGAGTCTTTATATGGGGGGTTAAATTAGTTAATTAATCTTCCTTTAATCCCTAAATAACCCCTAAACCCCATCAATTATTTTAATGAAATGAAATTAAAATGTGCAGGGAATTTGACCCCCAGAGACGGAACCCAGTCGAGGGGCCGTTTGTGAGTCGACGGTTGCTCCTCCCTCCGTCCTGCACAACCGTCATTTTGTTCAGAGACTTGTGCAGGAGAGGGATTTCCCCATTTTAGCTAAGTATGGGACGACGGTTGGCATCGACACCCCGTTGATCCACACACGAGTCGTTCCTTGGCTTTCGCGGTTTACAACATTGCCTGGGCAGTGTTGCCTCCTACGTGTCAAGGTCCTCCTCAAGGGCCCTAGGTTGGTCCTTGGGGAGTCGTACCCAAAAGTTTCGACTACGAATCACCTTAAGCGCATGTTATACACCCTTCCACCTAATTTCATGAATTTTTGACTCCTAAAAGTTAGTCAAATAGGCTAAGACATACCAGTACGTCTTTGAACTAATTTTTCAAACGTCATGGACATTCTTAGATGTTTTCGTTTCTAAACCTCCTAAATGACTTGTATTCATTATTATAGTCCTAAAAACATTGTCTAGACCTCATGGCACCTATGATGGGCTTTAAGACTCGTCTTGGATTTTTGAAATGTTACAAGTTACTAGAAGGAACAATAACAATAAGTTGTTGAACACCTAAATATCAAAACTTACTTGTGTACTCATTACTATCTCGATAAAGGAAGGGAGCAATAGTTTATTTTTTTCATCAAAATAGCAATATTTTTTTTTTCAAAAATAGGAATTAATATTTAAAAAAATTATGTAGCATTTCAATATGCATCCACGATTTTCTCCCTATTCCTTGATTTTTTCCAATTTTTTTACATTCCATTATTTACTCAGATTGGTTATATATTATCTCTCATTAAAAAAATATCTTTTTAAGCAAACTAAAACTCTCATTCTCCCCATTCTGGTTGATTGTTCGATTATGTATTCAAATAGTTTTTCAGTTCTAATTCAATACTACAGACGATGGGACGCAACAAGTATGTTTTTTATGATCCGCATCTAGTAATCTATATTAGGTTGGTATATGTTTTTGTTTTACATATGAAATTAGGTGTTTAGTTGTTGAATTTTACTTCAAAATCTTGTTATATTAGGACTGAATATGATGATACATTTAAAATAGTTCCTTTAAAAAACACTTCGATGGTTTGAGTTGAATAATCCAATATCAAATCTGTGATTTTTTTTTTGGTATTTGATATTGTTTAGTATGTAGGGTTTTTTGGTTGCTTATAAAAAGCAAAGTTCGTGATTCTATTTTGGTAAGTGAGTTTGTGAAACTTATGGTCTAAGTTGATTCGTGTATAAAGATCAAAATCCATGAATATTTTTTTAGTACATTATTAGGTCTAATTGATAGTTTAGTTGGTTTATGTCATTTGGTGTAGCTGGTATTATATATTATGTTTATAATAAGCATCAGAATTCGTTGACTATTTTTTGGTATAATTGTTATAGTTGATTCATATATAATTCATAACTTTCATGATAATTTTTTGGTACATCTATTGGTATGGTTGATAGCGTGTTTTGGATTGTTTAAAGACAACAAACTTGTTGATTTATTTATTTTTTTGATGAATGATTTGGTGAAAATGATGGTTTATTTTAATTCATATGTAAACTTTAAATTTCGTTAATAATTTTTGGTAGAATATTAGGTGTAATAGATAGTATATTTGGCGTAAACGATTTGGTGTGATTAATAGTGTATATATATTTTTAACAAACATCATAATTTGTGAATTCTAGGTCTTATATAAAAACACCAACTTTCGTGATAATTTTGTGGTACATATATTAGTGCAGTTGATAGTGTGCTTTGATTTGTTTATAGACAGCAATTTGAATAATTATTGAAAGATACTTATTATTATATGTATGTATACTCTATACTCAAATAATTATAAAACTAGAAAATTAATTTTGTTCATAAACCATTTTGTATACCAACAATAAAAGCATTCTATATATCAATTTATGTAATTTGTTTACAATGGAAATATCATTCTTATATACATAATTCTTATTTAATAATTTCGCTAATTATTTTTTAATGTCACAAGTAAAACATGGATTGCAATATTAAAGGAGTGATATAAGATGCAAACTCAAATATGTCATGTGGTCTATCTCCACGAGTGAAAGTGTACCAAATGGGAAAGGTGGTCAGTTAAAGGATTAAAAGGAAAATGTTTCTTTAAAACAATTTTTTATGAAATATTTTGTTGGATTTTGTTCTGGAAAAAAAATAATGTTTTTGTCATACGTTTGGATATCAGTTTAATTGGTATTCTCGAGCAGTTTTATTGCTTATATTATGTTTGATATAGCTGACAATTTTATTATCAAAATTGTCACGCTTCAAACTATTTTTGAGATGCGGACGCGGGATCTAGGACTACAAGTGCTCCAAAGCTAACCCTGTTGGTATGATCATGAGCATACTAAAGATGATAAACTGATGCGGAAGCTAAATCATAATTAAAATGAAAAATGTGGAATATCTATATACTATTACTGAGATATATGAAAACTGACGAGTTTAATATAAAAAAAATATTAACTCAATACTAAGTTGAAACTAACTATGTCTGGAATTAGTCTCTAACTGACTATAAATATTGGGACTGGCCCCAACTAAGTCTAGCAAAACTGAAACTAAAGGACTAAAAATACTAAAATAAACTCATGACTATTGTCCTCGAAGAATGAGGACTCACACTGATTCTGCTGAACTGGAGACCAAGAATTGATCCAAGTGTGATCTGGATGCTGAGAACCTGAACCAACATCATAAGAAGATGTAGTGCACGTATGCGTCAGTACATGAAAGATACTGAGCATGTAGAGAATAAATTAAAGCTGAAATATCATATAACTGAACAAAGCAATAAAGCAATGAAATAATCTGATTATGATAAAGATGCTGAAATATTAGGCATGACTAATCTTAATGCAATGACCAAGTTATAATATGGTGTGTGTTGACACCCAATTTTTGACCCGCGCCGGTATGAATTAATTATCGAGTTTCGTAAGTTTTCCGAATAATTTAAATTAATTAATTTTATAAATCTTGCGAAATTAGATAATATAACCCACGGATTCTATGTTATTTCGGGTACTTTTAGCATAACTTTAAATGAGGCATATATTCTTTATTTATGTATATAATTAGTATATTCTATGATTATTCAGAAAAAAATAAAAATAAAAATAAATAAATAAAAAAAATATATATATATACATATATATATATATGTATACATGTATACATCTTAAGTTTAGAAAATATTCTATTAAACTAGTCTATTTTAAATCATGACTATATTTTGAATCATTATTTTATAATTTAATTAGTTATGTTACTAAATAAATAGGCTTGTTCATAAATTTATACCAAATTCGTTTTTAAATCGATTGACTTTTCTTAAATTTGACTCATTTTCCCTTTTATTTTTTTAAGAGCTGAATTTGGGCCCCTTCCCTTTTGCCCTTTCAGCCCATTCCTCCACACCCTTGCTCCTCAACTCCCTCAACCCAACACCAAATTAACCCCAGGCCCAGGTTTCCCCTCCCAAATCCAAATTCCCAAGCCCAACACGTTTCAGCAGCCCACCCTTCCAAGCAACCCAAACAATCCCAAACCCTTTTATCTGTTAACCCGGCCCAACACACACTTAACAGGCGGCCCACTCTCCTTTCCAACCCAAACCCTTTTATTCGTTAACCCGGCCCAACACCTTTTCTAAATCCGACCCAAACACGGCCCCCATCCCTTTCTCCTTCTTCCCTTTCTCTCCCCACGATCCCCAGCAAAACAGAACACCCAGAAAACAGACGCAACCCAGAAAAACATAGAAATCCTCCCCCAGACGCAAACCCAGAAAAACGGAACACCCACGCGATGGAAAACGCCAACAAACCCGCGTCTCTCACCCACGCTCTCTCCCCTCCTCTCTCCTCCTCTCTCTCACGCAAGCTGTGCAACGGCTTTGGAGCCGTTTCCTTCTGCAAGTCGTACATTCGCGCAGTCCTGGCAGCAAGGAAGGCTGCAAGCTCCATCCTTGCAGCGTGGGATTGCGCCACGTAGCTCGCTAGTACCATGAAATAATCTCGTCCCTCCACCTCTCTTCCCGCTCAAATCGTCGTTCCGGATAAGGGGGGAATTCGAATTTCAAACTCGAAATGGGCCTCAAATCGTCCCTCCAGCCCCTCTCCCTCAAAAACCCTAGTTTCCTCTATAAATACCCCCTCCGAAAACGTTGAAAGGGTTGAAAATTTGGGAGGAAAATTTGAGTTGTAAATTTCGTGTCTAAAGTTTAGGTTGGAATTTTGTTGAAATTTCTGAGAAGGAAATCTCTGTCACAGAGAGATCGAAAATAGGGTTTAGCTTTGATTAAAGAAGATTCTGAGTGAAATTGTGGGGTCACAAGGAATATAGAAAATTGTGTCGGCAGTTCATATACATTCACAGTCCTACGATTAAGGAGTCATTCTTCATTCCGAAGGAGAGTTTGTTCCAGTTTCTTTAGCTGAGTGAAGATTTCGAATCCATCCCATCAAAGTAGAGACCGATTCTAGGCAGTGAAGCCCGTCGTTCCTTCTTGTTCCCGCTCGTAGCTGTTCCAGTTTGCTGCCCCTATAAAGGTAACATTCGTTTCCGTTAAGCACTCCCTGTCTCCTACTCTCTTCTCGTTTCTTCTATTTCGAAATGCTTCTTCGTCGCTTTGTGCTTTGGATGCTGCTGCTGGTCATTACCGTTTGTTTGTTTCGTTTTGGGTTCAAACCTGTTAAGCATGTGAACGTTACATACATGGGTTGTTCGCTATGACTGCAAGATGTTGTATGTGTTGGGTTTAGTATGAGTTCAAGCCATATTGTATGTCGTAGATTGTTTTTGTTACATTCGTTTATGTATGCTACTCTCTTTGTTTCTCTTGTTTCGTCAAGGTGTCCTTGCAACCAATTTTATCGTGTTGGTTTCATTTTGTTTCATTTCTGAAGACCCATAGCTCGATAGTGTGGTGTTGTTCATCACCTTGCTGGTCTTTTGTTTCGTTTATGGTCAAGAGCGTTGAGATACTCGAATTGAATATGCATAGTTGGTTTAGCATTTTCTTCATAGTTTGAAAATATTGCTGGCTGCTTTGTTCTGCCATTTAAAATCTTTGTCCGTGGTAGCTTAATTCGCATATTTATAGGAAATGGCATTGACTTTCGTGTTCTTTTGATTTGTTTGTCCTTGAAATGGATATTACGTCTAGGTGAGTTCACGATGTAGAGTTCTGCATACCTCGTCGTCGTCCGGACAGAGCTTTTAAATGGGTATACGTTGTGCAGTGGAGTTTATCTTCCCTTTGTTTGGTTTCATCTCAGCCTCTTTATCAAGTGTTGAAATTCATCTTATCGTTTTCGTCATTGAATTAAAGTTGTTTGTCTTTGGTAAAGGAAATATTTTCCCTTTTTGTTCTAATGAGTTAGTGCTGCTAGTTATATTTC
Source organism: Solanum pennellii (assembly GCF_001406875.1). Taxonomy (NCBI): domain Eukaryota; kingdom Viridiplantae; phylum Streptophyta; class Magnoliopsida; order Solanales; family Solanaceae; genus Solanum; species Solanum pennellii. The sequence goes on from NC_028642.1 coordinate 23,196,406, forward strand.
CTCATAATAGTTGGTTTGGCCTCCCTCTACAGTTTGAACATGTTGCTTAGGAACAAATTTTTTCTTGTGTGTTTCATATAATTTAGAAACATTAATGTTAAGATCGTGCATTAGATGATATTTCAGTTCGTTTCTAATTATGTATGACTAAGTGGGTATTGCTAAGCCTGTGTCGACAATGAACTTTTAATTAATAAATGCTGGGTTTTCTATGTCATAAATTGGCTATTAATCCCTTTCCTTTCTTTGCATGCGAGACCCATCGGGTTCTCTACGAACTTTCCTTTTCCCGCATTTTCGAGGAGGCCATAATGGCTTAATTCCATCCGTTTGGGTCAAGAAGAAAATCCGGTAGATAGATTTTGAAGTCGAGCTAGTTGAAGAACTTGAAGAAAATCCAAAAATGGATTAGAAGATTTCCTTACTTTACATTTTGTATTTTTCTTGTAATGGGCATAAGCCCTTGTCCCTATTTTTCTTGTAATTATTTTATATGTTAGACTAGGACAGGTAAAAATGGGTTAAAAACCCAAAGGCAGGTGGGTCCAACATTCGGTCAAGGCGAACAGAACCGAAGTTGGACCCAAATCTCTCTCTCTCTCTCTCCCTCTCTCTCTCTCTCTCTTTATTACTTGTTTGTGCGTTGTTTAGGTTGCCGTTAGTTTAGGATTGGAAACTCCAAATCCCCTTCGAAACGCCTTTCTATTTTATCAAACTAAAACTAAGTCTTAAAGCGGTGAACATTGCAAACGTGTAAGTATATCTAGATAAAATTTAAGTTAAGCTTCGAAAAGATTCGCAAAAATTGCAAAATAAACAACGAATGTTTCAAAACTTGTAAATTCGCCTAAGTAGTTTTTCTAATAAGTTCAAAATAACAAAAGATTCGCAAAAAGTTAAAATAAATAGTCAAATTGTTAATCGCCGGAAAACCGTAGTAAGCGGAGCGTCTTAGGTGCTTTTTCGAAACCTTCCTAAGACGCTAATAGAAATCCCGAACCCTTAAAAGTTTTTAAATAATTTTCTTTTTAATTATTTGAAAACAAGTTTTCTTAATTTTCTCAAAATTAATTGCGACTCCTAAAAGTCGAAAACACCTTTTAGAATAAACAAACTCTTTTCGAAATTATTTTTTCGATAAAACAGGAATGGCGACTCCGCTGGGGAATGGAGGATTCTAACCCTAAGACTAACTATTTGACTAACTTGTAATTTGTTGTTTAATTGTTTAAATTACTTAGTTTTTGAAAATTGCATTTCTCTCATGGCATAACTTCCGCCAAACGGCAAATAGACTGCATTAGGAAACGGAAGTTACGCGGCTTACCGCGACTTCTCTCAGAAATACCCCAAGAACTAATTTGGGAGTATCGAATAAATAGTCGGAATGTGGTCATCCGGCGTTATTCGATAGCTCCACCCAGATGTTTGTCCGACTCGGGTAACCGTCTATTTGAAAACAACTCTAGAAAAGCCTAAGATAGAGCGAAACCAAAACCAAAATTAGGCATCAGCCTAGGACGACTTAATACCCAAGGCGTATTAAGTCCATTTTAGTAGAAAACCGCCAATAATCGCGTCTAACGTCTTCGACCTCACGACGCATCATGTTATTTGACATTCGAAAGTGTATGTGTGAAAACAAACTTGGGGGTAGGGGAAAATCTAACGGGTTTTTGTTTTACAGATATGGACCGCTTCCCCAAATTCGACATGGTCATCTCCGAGTCACCTCAACTTACAATGTGGCACAACGACTTAGACGCAGATCATAGGCGGACCCTCAACAAATACGTAGGGGCCTTGACCGAGCTAATCAACATGGATGGTTGGCCAGAATTGATAGAGGTACTTACGGGGTACTGGGACAGCCAAAGAATGGTCTTCCGTTTCGGAACGGCCGAAATCACCCCTACATTAGAAGAGATAAGGGATTGCATAGACACCGTGGGCACGGGCCTAGAAAGAAGAGCCCGAAAACAAGAGGACGTGTTTATCCCCAACAAACCTTCCGTTGAGAACATCTCGGATTGGTTAGGGCTAAGAAAAGACTTCACTTATTGGTGTCGAGATTCCCACGTAATGTTCAGGGACCTGTACGTCAGATTCGGACACGCGAGTTTCTATGCCGCGTATAATCGGGAATTTAAGATTTCCTACAGGGAGTGGAACGAGCTCCGCCCGTTGGCGTTTGCCATAGCCTTGTTGGGAACAATGGTCTTCCCGCACGGCCCGAGCCTGAGCATCAATACAAGGGTCATAACGCTCGTCCATACGTTGTTCAAGGGATACGAAAGTCAAGGAACGACAAAGTACTACTCCGTAGCTCCGGTCATATTGTCGAACATATATCGCGCTTTGGGTAAGTGCAAGGAAGGACACTGGTATTTCCAGGGGTGTAATATGCTCCTCCAATGGTGGATTCTCAGCCACTTGGCGAAGGGTGCTGGAACTCGAGAATTGCACACTCTCGACAACAAGAACACCCTCAAGGACCTAAACGACTTGCTATTCTGGGCCAACATGAACAATCGGAGAACAAGAGGGCGATGGGCCCAAATTTTCTCCGAGTTGAGAGAAGAGGACCTCCAATGGATGCTCGATCGCTTCATATCCAAGGAAGTTGTCGTAGAGAGTCGTAGATGTGTCGTGCTCCCTCTACCCGGCATTCGAGGAATTCGCCCTTACGCGCCATTCCGAGTCTTGCGACAGTTCGGAAGAAAACAGACTGTGCCCAGAGAAGCGTATTATGGCGCTTATGTGTACGACATTGGGGACGACAGAGTGGACGACGTGACGGAAATGCTCAGAGAATGGAAGAACGCCAAGCGCATGGGTAAGGACACTATCGCACCTGACCGATTCAACGCTGGATATGACGAAGGTTACAAAGCATGGTTGAAGAGGGATATACAAAATATCTCCTTTCAGATTCCGCGTAGCTTTCGCAGTGTGACAGATAAGGAGGCCAAAGCAGTGGCCGAATTGCGAGAGTTAAAGGAAGAGGCTAATGAGGTCTATGCCAAATTCGTAGAGAATCAAGACGCACTCGAGAGGGCAACTCGAGAGATCGAGAGACTGAGGCAAGGGTATGACGGGTTTGACAGTTGGATCCAGCAAAAGATCGAGAGGATGCGATACGAGAGTCTGGAAGACAAAGGGCGTCTGGGTGAAGGTTTTTTATTGATCCTGAGGTACATGTTCCAAAAGCACAAAATCCAGAAAGACGACGACGGAGCAGGACCATCCGGGGCAGCATAGTGGACATCGCCCCTGCGCGGGTTTTTCTTTGTTTGTATTCGCATTATTTTAGCCCCTGCGTGGGCCTGATATTATCGCACTTTCTAAATAGCCCCTGCATGGGTTTGTCTATTTCTCTTTTCGAACATTTTACTCATTATTAAACATTATTTTGGGGGGAATCATTTTAATTTGGTTTAAATTCACACGTACATCATTCGAATGCGCTAGGCCTACCCTTGGCACAAAAGGGTCCCCATGCATGATTAGGACGCGATATATATGTGTATTTAAATGCTTACGTGTTACGTTGCTTGGAATGAGGATATCGTAAACCCACTCCTAGCAAAAATTCCAAAGAACTACGGAAGCCACTATTACAAATGTCCGACCAAAATTCCCAAGTCTCAAGTATCTCACTCAAAAGTCCGTATCCCATACCACAAATCCTAAATACCGCTCTATCGTCTCAGGAAAGGTGAATCACCGCAATGGACAAAGGCAAGAATGTCCAGACAGAGCTCACTGAGGAGAGATTGCGAAGAAAGATCGAGCAAGTCACTCGAGAGATTCAGAAGATTAAGGAGGAAGGACTTAAAGTAGACATGACCACGGCAATCTACAAGGCTGCGGTCACGACCTTGGATGAAGATCTGGCGTCACAGATAAAAAGAAAGAAGGAGGTTGAGATGGAAACCGAAAGCCTAAGAAAAAAGTTGAACTTGCTTCGTTTGGAGATACACGAAGGAAAGGCGAGAGAAGCGAAGATAGATATTGAGACTGCCCTGTTGTTGGCCAGAAGTGCGGCACTCGACGAGGAATTTGTGACCCATAGCAACTTAAAGGGCGGAAAATATCCCGCCCGTGAACAGGGAGCAGACGACAGTGGTCCCGACCAAGAATCAATTGAGGAGGGCGATGAGGAGGAAATCGTCTACAAGCCTCCATTTCCGACTGTTTGAGAGGAAAGGAATGACGCAGCCACACGACGAGAAATCGCCAAAATGTTGTCTTCTAGGAATTTCGATGTTGTTTTTCAATTCCCTTGTAATCACAATGAAAGAGTGAATGAAAAGATTTCACCCTAAGATCCGAACTACGTTGGGCCTGAATTCTCCTTGTGAGATACGTAGGCAGCCTTTCCCGGCCCGGCCCCTATTGCTGAAAATTTTCATTCTCCTCCGTATTACAAAGATACGAAGATAAGATCAACGGGCATCAAAAAGCAGCTGCAAGAAGACCATAGTTCAACGTGATTCAGCCTTCCCGAGATAGCGTTAAAACAAGCAAATTCCTGTTTGTTCAAAATATATTTCCGTCCTCATTCGTGGGTTAAAATATCCTCAAACAAAGCAACTTGTGTGTTTATCTGTCTTCTGTGCGATATTATGTATTTTGTACTCCGGATATGCACTAACAAATTTGCCTTTGAGTTGTTTCACCTCTAAGGTACCTTTAACTGATCTGTGTCGATAAAGCTGGCAGATCACCCCTACTTCACCAGATCAAAAGGTCCCGCAGATTCCTTCCCCGGACCAAACGCAAATACAGCCATGGGAGACAACAATGAGGAAGTCAGCCTTACAGATGTTGTGGTGGCTCAGCCCACCGTGGCAGAGCAAAATGAGCTAATTGCGCAGCTAATGCAGCAGATAGCAGATTTGAGGGTAGAGATGCAGCGAAGGCAAGATACGCCTCCGCCCGGGTTTGGCCCCAACTTTATCGACGCAAGACCTCCTACGTACTTCCCCTCGTCCAACTTGGATCCTACTCAGCACCGTCCATCGACACCCGTGCACAACCCGTCTGGGGTAGATATGACAACCCAAAACCCCCAGTACGCGTCAGTCTCCTATCAAACTCCCTCACCACTCCCAAACAATCCCCCACAAATGCCACCACACCCCCAGAACGCTCAAACAGCCCCACTACCCCAAAATCAGAACCAACATCCCACCGCCTTCAACTCCCAAACACCACCTCCCCACTTAACCCAAAATACCAATCCCCAAAACTATCCGCAAAACTATCAAACCGCACAGAACGTCCCGAGCCCTTCCATAGCCCCACCCCTCCCCAAAAGAACCACTTTTCAAGTCCCCGTCCCGACCGAGCATGAGGTGCACGGCTCCGAGTTGGACCATTACGAGGAGCAAGAAAGAGAGTGGAGGGCGAGGGAAGAAGCGAAGGTAGACATAAAGGAGGAGATCAAAAGGGCAATGAAAGAATTGCAATGCACTCCAGACGTCGCCGGGTTAAGCTACGAAGAACTATGCATCCACCCAGACTTGAACCTGCCTGAAGGGTTCAAGATCCCGAAGTTTGATACCTTCGGAGGGGTGGGCAACCCCATGGCACACTTTAGAGCATACTGTGACCAACTCGTGGGAGTTGGCAAAGATGAAGCGTTGCTGATGAGGTTGTTCAGCCGGAGCCTGTGCGGTGAGGCCCTGGAATGGTTCAAGTCACACGAGACTCGACAATGGCCCAGTTGGAGCGCACTAGCCAAAGATTTTATCGATATATTTGCGTACAACGTCGAGATAGTCCTTGACCGGTACTCCTTGGAGAAGATGAAGCAGAAACCCACAGAAAGCTATCGAGAATTTGCATACAGATGGAGGAAAGAGGCAGCAAGGGTGAGGCCTCCGATGACAGAGAAGGAGATTGTAGAGGTATTCGTACGGGTGCAGGAGCCCGAGTACTACGACCGAATCATCTTGTTAATCGGCGCCAAGTTCATCGAGATAGTCAAAGTGGGTGAGACTATCGAAGACAGCCTGAAGTCGGGGAAGATAGCCCGAGTGTCTGCATCGCCTGGATCTTCCGGACTTGTGAGGAAGAAGAGAGAAGAGGTTGTGGCCATTTCATATGGGGGAGAAGGGTCCTCAGAAACTTACCACGTCCTCAAGACTGCCCCAGGCCTCCATCAATGTCTCATCAAGCCTATCGTCCACAATCAAATCATTCCGGCCACTACAATGCTGCCCCCACTTATCCAGATGCCCAAATTTTATCATATCAAAATCCACCCCCAAATCCCCAAAATTTTCCCTCCGTATATCCAAATTACCCCCAAGCTTATCAAGTCCCTCCCCCTTACCAGAATGTCGCTCCCAGCTGCGCTAATGTACAGCCAAGCTATCGAGCACCTTCCCCCGCATATCAAATACAAACTCCAGCATATCAAAGCCCCCTCCCAAATTACCAAGATCCAATGCCAAACTACCAAACAAATCCCTACCCCAGAACCCAAGCTCCACGCCCAAATGCTTGCAGTTATCAACAAGTCCCTCCCCCCCAACAGAGCGGGTATGATCCCCCTCGCCCCAGGTTTGAGAAGAAGCCCTCTAGAAGCTTCACCGCGTTGGCTGAAATCAGAACCAAGTTGTTCAAAATATTGTCCGCGATTGGATACATCCACCCTGTGGGGCCCAAGCCCGTGGATGTCAACACCAGATTCTACAGACCGGAGCAGAGATGTGCTTATCATTCCAACAGTGTTGGACATGATACTGAAGACTGCATCAACCTCAAGCACAAGATCCAGGATCTGATTGACCAGGAAGTGGTCTCCCTTCAGCCTACGGCGCCGAACGTCAATACCAATCAATTGCCGAATCATGGGGGTGGAAACATCAACATGATAGAAACAGACGAAGATGAGCGTGAGGCTAAGAGGATTACTCCTGTTGAGCGGGAAGACTTGGAAAAGGCTGTCGCTTCTTTAAGCGTCAGGGAAAAAGGAGAGTTTGTCATTCTGACACCTGCGAAGGCTGTTGCCTTGGTGCCCTCAAAGACTCTCGCCAAACCCAAGTTTGTCATAGAAATGGCCGCTGCTCAAGGCATGACTAGATCTGGAAGATGCTACACTCCTGATGAGCTTGCTCTCGGAGGACCAAAGAAAGATCATGCTAAAAGACCCATATGTGAAGCAGAAGCCGAGGAGTTCTGGAGGAGAATGCAGCCTAAAGATTACTCCATCGTCAAGCACTTGGAGAAGACTCCAGACCAGATTTCGGTGTGGGCCCTGCTGATGAGCTCCTGGTCCCACAGACAGTCTTTGATGAAAGCCCTGGATGACACGTATGTGCCCTCAGGTACGAGCAGCGACAATGTAGCTGCTATGATTCACCAAGTCATTCGGGGACACCGCATCAGTTTCTGCGATGATGAATTGCCGGCCGAAGGGAGGTCCCATAACAAAGCTCTACACATCACCGTGATATGCCGCGGAAAGGTCATCAACCGCGTTTTGGTAGATGACGGATTTGGTTTGAACATATGCCCCCTGTCCACATTGAAGCAGCTGAGGTTTGACCTCGGAAAGTTGGAGCAAAACCAGGTCAATGTGAGAGCATTTGACGGTATGCGGAGAGACACGTTAGGAGCGGTGAACTTGACCATCCAAATGGGCCCCGCGGTGTTCGAGGCAAAGTTCCAGGTGTTGGATATCGACACCAGCTATAACCTTCTTTTGGGAAGGCCATTCATCCACATGGCTGGAGTCGTCCCCTCCACTCTCCACCAAGTGATGACACTAGTACGGAAAAATGAAGAACTAGTTATTCACGGTGAAAGGAGCCACTCAGGGAAGCAGGTGCCGGTCTTGGACGAAACGCCGCAGAGTTCGGATTTCTACACGGTGGAGTTGGTAAATGCCACCGATGAGGGCTTGGCCCCGCAGACTCCCATGCCGGCCGTGTACAGAATGATCGCCACGGTAATGCTGCAGAGCGGATTCGAACCAGGTTTCGGACTAGGAAGGAATGCCCAAGGGATCATCGAGCCAGTTCCAGCCCTTGCCCAAGGATCAAAGTATGGTTTGGGGTACATCCCCTCAGATGATGATGTGAAGATGAAGAGGAAAAAGGACCAAGAGTTGACTAAGCCGATCCCGCATCTCTATCAATCCTTTCCAGTCTGGAAGCATGCCGAGCCTGAAGACAGCGGGGAAGGAATCTGTGGCCTTTTCAAGGAGATTAACGTTGTTATCGAGGAGGAGGTCGAGCCAGCTGGCATTCGTGATGCTGAACCAAGGGAGATGCTGCAGAATTGGACTTCCACACCAATACTGATGTCCCGAACTCTGTGGTAGAAAGGAGTTATTTTATGCATACTAAAATCGGTGGTCGTCCGGAAGAGGCCCGAGACCCACCATTTATGCATTTTCTTAATTGCTTGAATTTTGAATTTTCGTCGTGATGTTTAAAAAGAGCGACCCGGCCCTGTGCCATGGCCCAAGTTTGCATTTTGATTTGAATGAAAGCCTCCTTATTTTGACTTTGTTTATTTAATTGCTTGTTATATTTCACTTTCCTAATTTTGTCTGTTTATGATTTCAGTAACGTAAGTTACAAACCTGCCAATGTCATGTCATGAGATAAATGAGCAAAATGAGGCAAATGACGACGAGGTTGACGACTACGACGAAGAAAGTGGGGGACCGGACTATGTGGCTGAAGACTTTCGACAATTCGAGAATCAACATAAACCGAATCTGGAGGAGACAGAGACGGTGAATTTGGGAGATTCAGAGTGTGTCAAGGAGGTTAAGATCAGCACTCACCTGAATGAAACTCAGAAAGAGAGCCTGATTCATTTGCTTGCCGAATACAGTGATGTGTTTGTTTGGGAAGTCGGTGATATGCAGGGTTTGAGTACCGATGTCGTATCTCATAAGCTACCTATCAACCCAGGGTTCGAGCCGGTAAAACAAAAGACTCGGAAATTCAAGCCTGAATTGAGTTTGAAGATTAAGGAGGAAATCACCAAGCAGATAGAGTCTCGATTGGTAGAGGTAACACGATATCCAACCTGGTTGGCAAATGTCGTTCCGGTCGCTAAGAAAGATGGAAAAATCAGGATTTGTGTTGATTACAGAGATCTCAACAAGGCTAGTCCGAAGGATAATTTCCCGTTGCCGAATATCCATATTTTGATTGATAATTGTGCCAAGCATGAGATGCAGTCATTTGTGGACTGTTACGCAGGTTATCACCAAATTTTGATGGATGAAGAAGATGCAGAGAAAACGGCCTTCATCACACCTTGGGGGTATATCATTACAGGGTAATGCCGTTCGGCCTCAAGAACGCCGGTGCTACATACATGAGAGCCATGACGACTATTTTCCATGACATGATTCACAAGGAAATTGAAGTGTACGTGGACGACGTCATAATCAAATCCCGCGAGAGTTCGGATCATTTGACACACCTGAGAAAATTCTTTGAACGTTTGCGTAGGTACAACTTGAAGCTAAATCCCGCCAAATGTGCTTTTGGAGTCCCAGCTGGGAAGTTGTTGGGGTTTATAGTCAGCAGAAGAGGTATTGAGCTCGACCCTTCCAAGATCAAAGCGATTCAAGAGTTACCTCTGTCGAAAACGAGAAAAGAGGTGATGAGTTTCTTGGGAAGGTTAAACTATATCAGCCGGTTTATAGCGCAATCGACAGTGGTATGTGAGCCTATTTTCAGGTTGCTGAAGAAAGACGCCCCGACTAAGTGGACTGAGGAGTGCCAGACCGCTTTCGACGCTATCAAAAGCTATTTGTCTAACCCACCAGTACTGGTTCCTCGCCGCGAGAAGGGAGTCCTTTGTTGCTATATTTGTCTGTTTCGGATAGTGCCTTTGGATGTGTACTTGGTCAACACGATGAGACAGGGAAGAAAGAAAGGGCTATCTACTACATAAGCAAGAAATTTACTCCGTACGAGTCTCGCTACACTTTGCTGGAGAGAACATGCTGTGCTCTGACGTGGCTTGCCCAGAAATTGAGACACTATTTGTCATCGTATACTACATATCTTATCTCCAGAATGGATCCATTGAAGTACATTTTTCCAGAAAGCGATGCCGACCGGAAAGTTAGCTAAATGGCAAATGTTGTTGAGTGAGTTTGATATTGTGTATGTGACTCAGAAGGCAATAAAGGCACAAGCTTTGGCTGACCATCTTGCGGAAAATCCCGTGGACGAAGAATATGAACCCCTTAAGACGTATTTCCACGATGAAGAAGTGTCATTTGTGGGTGAAGATATATCTGAAGCTTATCCAGGTTGGAGATTGTTCTTCGATGGGGCGGCAAATCACCAGGGTAAAGGTGTTGGAGCAGTCTTAGTATCAAAATCTGGTCAGCATTATCCTATGGCGGCTAAACTGCGATTCAATTGCACAAACAACATGGCTGAATACGAAGCTTGTATTCATGGTTTGAAAATGGTCATTGACATGAATGTTTACGAGTTACTGGTTATTGGAGATTCAGACCTTTTGATTCATCAGGTTCAAGGAGAATGGGCTGTGAAGAACCCGAAAATTGTACCTTACGTACAGTACGTGCAAAATTTGTGCAAAAGGTTCCGCAAGATCGAGTTCAGACATACTCCCAGAATACAGAATGAATTAGCTGATGCTCTTGCCACCATCGCTTCAATGGTCAAACATCCAGATACTGATTACATCGACCCGCTGGATATAGATTTGAAGGAACATCCAGTCCATTGTTCACACGTTGAATCAGAACCAGATGGTTTTCCTTGGTATTTTGACATAAAGAGTTACTTGGAGTCTAGGACATATCCAGAAGACGCTACATCTAATCAAAAGAAGTCGATACGTCGTATGGCTCTAAATTTCTTTCTGAATGGAGAAGTCCTGTATAGGAGGACTCCAGATTTGGGTCTTTTAAGATGTGTAGATGCTGCTGAAGCTGTGAGGCTTATTGAACAGATACATGCTGGAGTTTGCGGTACGCACATGAATGGACTTACCTTGGCAAGAAAGGTTCTTCGAGCCGGTTATTTCTGGATGACCATGGAGAATGACTGTTGCAAATTCGTGCAAAAATGCCACAAATGTCAAGTGCACGGCGATTTGATACGGGTGCCACCTCACGAACTCAATGCTATAAGCTCGCCTTGGCCATTTGTAGCTTGGGGAATGGATGTCATCGGTCCTATAGAGTCGGCCGCTTCTAATGGACACAGATTCATTTTGGTTGCCATTGATTACTTCACCAAGTGGGTCGAAGCAGCCTCTTACAAGTCGGTAACCAAGAAAGTGGTGGCCGATTTTGTCCGCAACAATCTAATATGCAGGTTTGGAGTTCCAGAATCCATCATTACTGATAACGGTGCAAATCTCAACAGTCATCTGATGAAAGAGAGATGTGAACAATTTAAGATTATTCACCGGAGGTCAACTGCTTATTGCCCTCAAATGAACGGAGCTGTAGAGGCCGCCAACAAGAATATCAAGAAGATTTTGAGGAAAATGATTGACAAGCAGCGAGGTTGGCATGAAATGTTGCCATATGCTCTACTAGGTTATCGAACAACGGTCAGAACATCGACTGGGGCTACTCCATACTTTCTAGTATATGGAACACAGTCGTACCTGTTGAAGTCGAGATACCGTCATTGAGGATCATCCAAGAAGCCGAATTAAGTAACGCTGAGTGGGTTAGCAAACGGATTGATCAACTATCTTTGATCGATGAGAAGAGGATGGTCGCTGTTTGCCATGGCCAGTTGTATAGACAGAGGATGACTCGCGCTTTTCACAAAAGAGTAAGAGCCAGAAATTTTGAAGTCGGTCATTTGGTCCTTAAGCGTATTTTTCCTCATCAAGACGAATACAAAGGAAAGTTCGCGCCAAACTGGCAGGGCCCTTACATGGTTCATAAAGTACTATCTGGAGGTGCTTTGGTTTTGGCGGAGATGGATGGCACTGTATGGCCCAAGCCTATCAACTCAGATGCTGTCAAGAGATACTATGCGTGAAGTTTCATTTTTGCATTCTTCTGTTATTTACTTGTAATCGTTCTGTTTGCTTGTATTTATTTCAAATTCTTATCCCTCTTGTAACGAACTACGTCTGACCTGAATTCTCGAGAACGAGATACGTAGGCGGCCTATGTCGGCTTCGGTCACCCCATTTACCCCTTTAATTATTTCTTTGAATCTGAACTACATTCGACCTGAATTTTCAAGAATGAGATACGTAGGCGGCCTTTGTCGGCCTCGGTCGGTTTCTTTGTAAATTTTATTCTTGTCAACCTTAAGGGGAACTACGTTTGACCTGATTCCTGCCTCAACGGGATACGTAGGCGCCACAAGGGCTCGGTCATATATCTCGTAAGTTCTATTTTCCCCCTTTACAATAGAACAGGGACAGAATTTTTGAGAGGGGCTCAAAAATTCTCCAGAAGGAATCTTCTCTTCAGCGAGTCAAACTAAAGACATTTCGAGATCTGCAACTGGGACAGAATTTTTGAGAGGATCTCAAAATTCCGCGATCTGTTCGGTTACAACGGAAAGTTGAGCAAGATAGTAAACTGGGACAGAAATTTTGAGGATAGCCTCAAAATTCCGTTATGGGTCTTCCCTACATGTCCAAAGTGCCGCTGAAACTCATCAGCAAGTGTTGGATTCAAAGGAACTCGTTAAGCCTGACATGACATGACTTGGCAGTGACTTTTTCAAGATACTTTTTTTTAAGATTTCTTGTTTCTCTTAAAATTTCCCTTTTATGTTTCATCTGTTTTGGCATAAGATATTTTCTTATCTATCAAGAGTCGGGAAATCGGGAAATCAACCGGAGATATCAAGACAAGGAGCAAACAACCGAAGGGATCGACACAGATCAGTATGTTTAAAACTGACAATTTTTCTGTGGATGCAGGTTTATAGCTTTGCTTTGAAATCGGCCGAATTCTTCCGACGGATGAATACGGAGAGCTCCCAAAGAGGAGAAAACTATCTCCAAAACCGGTGATTTTACTGAAAGCAGGAGGCAATTCATATAGTTTGTGTCAAGATGCTTGTGAATGTGTTTGTTTATTTCAAACCATTCTCAACAATGGAAATTTGCAAAAGTGTCTGGCCAGATTCAAAGGTGAATCAAACAGCAATCTCAGCAAAGATTTCACGATTTCTGTAGAGGACGCTATTTGCATTGCGTTGTCAAAGCAAGATAATTATTGCCGATCAAGACAATGTATTACCTCAGAAGAAATGCTTATGCTATTATTATTTACCATTATCGATCAAGTCGATATATTATTTGGAGATCGCCTTGCTGTTATTATCCACGGAGGCAATATAAATATTCATGCATCGCGGAAGTCATATACTGCTGAAGAATCATGCATCGCGGAATCATGCATCGCGGAAGTCACGCATCGCAGAAGTCATATACTGCTGAAGAATCATGCATCGCGGGATCATGCATCGCGGAATTCATACACTGAAGAATCATGCATCGCGGAATCATGCATCGCGGAAGTCATGCATCGCGGAAGTCATATACTGCTGAAGAATCATGCATCGCGGAATCATGCATCGCGGAATTCATACACTGAAGAATCATGCATCGCGGAAAATGATGCATCGCGGAAAATCATGCATTGCGAGTCAAAAATTATACATCGCGAGAAGATTTTATGCCTCACTGAAATTTAGACACGGCGAGAATATTTCATGCCTCATCAAAATTTATACATCGCGAGAAGAATTTATACCTCGCTGGAATTTGTGCATCGCGAGAAGGATCCATGTCTCGTTGAAAATCATGCATCGCGGAAAAGTCATGCATTGCGAGTCAACAATTATGCACGACGAGAAGAATTCATGCCTCGTCAAAATTTGCACATCGCGAGAAGATTTTATGCCTCGCTGAAATTTAGACACGACAAGAAGATTTCATGCCTCGTCAAAATTTATACATCGCGAGAAGAATTTATACCTCGCTGGAATTTGTGCATCGCGAGAAGGATCCATGCCTCGTTGAAAATCATGCATCGCGGAAAAGTCATGCATTGCGAAAATCATGCATTGCGAGTCAACAATTATGCACGACGAGAAGAATTCATGCCTCGTCAAAATTTGCACATCGCGAGAAGATTTTATTCCTTGCTGAAAGTTATGCATCGCGAGAAGATTCATATCTCGCGAGAATTTACGTATCGCGGGAAGATATTCATGCCACGCAAGAGGACATACACGGATAAAGAAAGAGCAATATTTATCCATCGGCCTCAACCACATTCTTTATTTTGATAAAAGAAAACATCAAGAAGAGCATCGAAGATAACGACAAAAGAGACATCAATATCGCATCAACATTTATTTATTTATTTTAGCATCAAATGAAGAGTACATTGAAGATTTTATTGCAAAACACAAGGCATATGCTTTATTTGCTGGACGCCAGACCGATGGAGTCGACGTCGAATATTGAGGAGAACAATAAAGTGTCGACATGGTAAAAAGGCACTGTCTCCCAACCTAATTGCATTTTTTTAAGCTGACGAGTTTTATCTCAGTCTTTGTCGAGAGCATCCAAAAGGATGAATTCTCCAAAAACCACAGGTGCGGACGACATCAAAAGGGATGCGGCACAACGTGGAACTTTTTCTTAGCAGCGAACTGGGACACAGTCCAAAGAGGAGTGCCAAACTCTTAGGACGCGCGCAGAGGAGAGACCCCACTCGAGGCATGCGGGTTTTTCCTTAGTTCTGTCAGTTTCGGTCTCGCGTCCGGAAATTTCGTTTTATCGGAAGCAAGTTTCCAATCTGAGTGACAATACGCCAAGAGCCCTGGAAATTATGTCCGTGTAAGTTCTTAATTATGGGTGTGAAGCGCGCCACATTCATGGCTAAGAGGTTACAAGCCTCCTTTTCATACTCGTTTAATTTGTCGCTTATCCAAAACCAAAGGTTATCTAGCATAATAGATTTCTTTTTCCACCGTTCGAGTCGAACTACACACAGCCTGATTCCGAAAGTTTAAGGATATGTAGGCGAATTCAATGTTGAAGCTCGACTGTATTCCAACATTCGCTCTCGAATTCTATTCCCGAGCATTTCGATACCTTCATAATTCGGTGTCGAAGTGGCTTTTGATTCTTCCAAAATCATGCGATAAATCAAGCTTATCGAACTACAAGTGGCCTAAATTCTCATATAGCCTGAGATATGTAGGAAACCCGTTTCAAGGGTTCGACCATAATTCCTAAATCCTTTGTCAAATCCTTCTTTTAAGAAAGCGAATGGAGTTGGTCAAAATTGGTTCGGTCAATTTCATTTTCCTCGGGTTGCTTGCATCAACCCAAGTAAAATGAGGGACAGTTGTTGACACCCAATTTTTGACCCGCGCCGGTATGAATTAATTATCGAGCTTCGTAAGTTTTCCGAATAATTTAAATTAATTAATCTTATAAATCTTGCGAAATTAGATAATATAACCCACGGATTCTATGTTATTTCGGGTACTTTTAGCATAACTTTAAATGAGGCATATATTCTTTATTTATGTATATAATTAGTATATTCTATGATTATTCAGAAAAAAATAAAAATAAAAATAAATAAATAAAAAAAATATATATATATACATATATATATATATGTATACATGTATACATCTTAAGTTTAGAAAATATTCTATTAAACTAGTCTATTTTAAATCATGACTATATTTTGAATCATTATTTTATAATTTAATTAGTTATGTTACTAAATAAATAGGCTCGTTAATAAATTTATACCAAATTCGTTTTTAAATCGATTGACTTTTCTTAAATTTGACTCATTTTCCCTTTTATTTTTTTTAGAGCTGAATTTGGGCCCCTTCCCTTTTGCCCTTTCAGCCCATTCCTCCACACCCTTGCTCCTCAACTCCCTCAACCCAACACCAAATTAACCCCAGGCCCAAATTTACCCTCCCAAATCCAAATTCCCAAGCCCAACACGTTTCAGCAGCCCACCCTTCCAAGAAACCCAAACAATCCCAAACCCTTTTATCTGTTAACCCGGCCCAACACACACTTAACAGGCGGCCCACTCTCCTTTCCAACCCAAACCCTTTTATTCGTTAACCCGGCCCAACACCTTTTCTAAATCCGACCCAAACACGGCCCCCATCCCTTTCTCCTTCTTCCCTTTCTCTCCCCACGATCCCCGGCAAAACAGAACACCCAGAAACCAGACGCAACCCAGAAAAACATAGAAATCCTCCCCCAGACGCAAACCCAGAAAAACGGAACACCCACGCGATGGAAAACACCAACAAACCCGCGTCTCTCACCCACGCTCTCTCCCCTCCTCTCTCCTCCTCTCTCTCACGCAAGCTGTGCAACGGCTTTGGAGCCGTTTCCTTCTGCAAGTCGTACATTCGCGCAGTCCTGGCAGCAAGGAAGGCTGCAAGCTCCGTCCTTGCAGCGTGGGATTGCGCCACGTAGCTCGCTACTACCATGAAATAATCTCGTCCCTCCACCTCTCTTCCCGCTCGAATCGTCCTTCCGGATAAGGGGGGAATTCAAATTTCAAACTCGAAATGGGCCTCAAATCGTCCCTCCAGCCCCTCTCCCTCAAAAACCCTAGTTTCCTCTATAAATACCCCCCTCCGAAAACGTTGAAAGGGTTGAAAATTTGGGAGGAAAATTTGAGTTGTAAATTTCGTGTCTAAAGTTTAGGTTGGAATTTTGTTGAAATTTCTGAGAAGGAAATCTCTGTCACAGAGAGCTCGAAAATAGGGTCTAGCTTTGATTAAAGAAGATTCTGAGTGAAATTCTGGGGTCACAAGGAATAAAGAATATTGTGTCGGCAGTTCATATACATTCACAGTCCTACGATTAAGGAGTCATTCTTCATTCCGAAGAAGAGTTTGTTCCAGTTTCTTCAACTGAGTGAAGATTTCGAATCCATCCCGTCAAAGTAGAGACCGATTCTAGGCAGTGAAGCCCGTCGTTCCGTCCTGTTCCCGCTCGTAGCAGTTCCAGTTTGCTGCCCCTATAAAGGTAACATTCGTTTCCGTTAAGCACTCCCTGTCTCCTACTCTCTTCTCATTTCTTCTATTTCGAAATGCTTCTTCTTTGCTTTGTGCTTTGGATGCTGCTGCTGGTCATTACCGTTTGTTTGTTTCGTTTTGGGTTCAAACCTGTTAAGCATGTGAACGTTACATACATGGGTTGTTCGCTATGACTGCAAGATGTTGTATGTGTTGGGTTTAGTATGAGTTCAAGCCATATTGTATGTCGTAGATTGTTTTTGTTACATTCGTTTATGTATGCTACTCTCTTTGTTTCTCTTGTTTCGTCAAGGTGTCCTTGCAACCAATTTTATCGTGTTGGTTTCATTTTGTTTCGTTTCTGAAGACCCATAGCTCGATAGTGTGGTGTTGTTCATCACCTTGCTGGTCTTTTGTTTCGTTTATGGTCAAGAGCGTTGAGATACTCGAATTGAATATGCATAGTTGGTTTAGCATTTTCTTCATAGTTTGAAAATATTGCTGGCTGCTTTGTTCTGCCATTTAAAATCTTTGTCCGTGGTAGCTTAATTCGCATATTTATAGGAAATGGCATTGACTTTCGTGTTCTTTTGATTTGTTTGTCCTTGAAATGGATATTACGTCTAGGTGAGTTCACGATGTAGAGTTCTGCATACCTTGTCGTCGTCCGGACAGAGCTTTTAAATGGTTATACGTTGTGCAGTGGAGTTTATCTTCCCTTTGTTTGGTTTCATCTCAGCCTCTTTATCTAGTGTTGAAATTCATCTTATCGTTTTCGTCATTGAATTAAAGTTGTTTGTCTTTGGTAAAGGAAATATTTTCCCTTTTTGTTCTAATGAGTTAGTGCTGCTAGTTATATTTCCTCATAATAGTTGGTTTGGCCTCCCTCTACAGTTTGAACATGTTGCTTAGGAACAAATTTTTTCTTGTGTGTATCATATAATTTAGAAACATTAATGTTAAGATCGTGCATTAGATGATATTTCAGTTCGTTTCTAATTATGTATGACTAAGTGGGTATTGCTAAGCCTCTGTCGACAATGAACTTTTAATTAATAAATGCTGGGTTTTCTATGTCATAAATTGACTATTAATCCCTTTCCTTTCTTTGCATGCGAGAACCATCGGGTTCTCTACGAACTTTCCTTTTCCCGCATTTTCGAGGAGGCCATAATGGCTTAATTCCATCCGTTTGGGTCAAGAAGAAAATCCGGTAGACAGATTTTGAAGTCGAGCTAGTTGAAGAACTTGAAGAAAATCCAAAAATGGATTAGACGATTTCCTTACTTTACATTTTGTATTTTTCTTGTAATGGGCATAAGCCCTTGTACCTTTTATTTTTCTTGTAATTATTTTATATGTTAGACTAGGACAGGTAAAAATGGGTTAAAAACCCAAAGGCAGGTGGGTCCAACATTCGGTCAAGGCGAACAGAACCGAAGTTGGACCCAAATCTCTCTCTCTCTCTCCCTCTCTCTCTCTCTCTCTTTATTACTTGTTTGTTCGTTTGTTTAGATTGCCGTTAGTTTAGGATTGGAAACTCCAAATCCCCTTCGAAACGCCTTTCTATTTTATCAAACTAAAACTATGTCTTAAAGCGGTGAACATTGCAAACGTGTAAGTATATCTAGATAAAATTTAAGTTAAGCTTCGAAAAGATTCGCAAAAATTGCAAAATAAACAATGAATGTTTCAAAACTTGTAAATTCGCCTAAGTAGTTTTTCTAATAAGTTCAAAATAACAAAAGATTCGCAAAAAGTTAAAATAAATAGTCAAATTGTTAATCGCCGGAAAACCGTAGTAAGCGGAGCGTCTTAGGTGCTTTTTCGAAACCTTCCTAAGACGCTAATAGGAATCTTGTACCCTTAAAAGTTTTTAAATAATTTTCTGTTTAATTATTTGAAAACAAGTTTTCTTAATTTTCTCAAAATTAAGTGGCGACTCCTAAAAGTCAAAAACACCTTTTAAAATAAACAAACTCTTTTCGAAATCATTTTTTCGATAAAACAGTGTGACTGAAATACTGGAACATGGTCAGTGCAATGTAGTCTGAATGAATTGTGGGGGCTACTAATAACTGATAATAAAATCATATGAGCTAAATTTGGAGTCCGATGTATACGCCCCATCGAGAGGACCCACTATACCCTGCTAGAGGTATAAAGGCATTTTGGTGTGATCACTAAATTGATGCCCACAGAGGAGATTTATAACCTACTTGGCTAGTAGTTCTGGGACTATTTGGTTATGATGAGTACTAGTCCAACTCGGTATTATGATACTCACAATGAATTAAGTAATTAACACATTATGACTGAACTTCTGTAATTTACTGGATAGCTCAAACTAAACATGTAAACTGAGGATGCAACAATTAAACTAATATTGATGCATTAATAACTAAGACATGTATGACTAAATAACCAAAATATCTGACCTAGCATGTGTAATTCAAGAATTAAAGAATACATAGATAGGGTTCTAGAGTTCATGCAATAAACTGAGTAATAACATGATAACCTGATTTGGAACATACAACTAACTAATTCATGATGATCTGCTGAAGTTCTAGAAACCCCAAGTTTAATCATGATGAGGGAATCAAGAATCTGAATGAAATCTAGGGACCCAATGGTGAAAGGAACCCACTAGTGAAATCCCACAAACCTGATGACGAATACCACAGATAAATCTTTAGGGTTAAAACTGGTGGAACCTTATTGCGTTCTTGACCTTTTTCTCCTCTCTTGCTTCTAATTTTCTAAGTTTTGATTAATGATTTTACTTAGTTAAGTTTTAATTATATTTTTAGGTTTAAACTAACTAAGACCTCATGATTTAGGGTCTAAATGGCATAGCTTAGTGTCCAAATGAACAAGGAAAAGACTAAAAGATTCTTGATTCAAAAGCAGTCGGAGTCACTAACAATGTTGACTGACGCGCCCGTAAGTCGACTGATTGTCCGTACTGGTCGACTGTCATTCGCGACTGAAGATTGAAAGTCCGCAGGCCCATCGACGGAGTCGACTGACGGACCGTAAGTTAACTGATGATCCGTACTGGTCGATCGTCGCTCACGACCGAGGACTGAAAGTCAAGTGGCCCATCGACAGAGTCGAGTGACGGATCGTAAGTTGATTGATGGTCCGTATTGGTCGACCTTCGTTTGCGACTGAGGACTGAAAGTTGACTGGCCCATCGAATGAGTCGACTGGCGAACTGTAAGTCGACTGACGGTCCGTAATTGGCTCCATCGTTGATACCTACAACTTTTTAAAATCTGCATTTTTGGTTTGTTTTGGATATGAGGTATTACAAAAATATTTTGTTTTCTTGTGATGGTAAAGTACCTTTTTGTTATGTTACTTAGTTGCTTTTTAGACTAATTCAATGTGAGTTTGCGACATATTGTCAAAATATTGTGTTGTATTTAATGCTTTTGTTATTAGATGCTCATAAATATGTGTCAAAATGTTGTGTTTTATTGTGATGGTAAACTACCTTTTTGTTATGTTACAACACTTTCTAACTATTATACACCACCAATCCATTATGAATATTACGAAAGAAGCACGTTTATTGTGTAGCACAAATATTATGAAATTTCATCATTTTTGGTATTATATCATGTTCAGTTACTCACTAAAATTGTGTATGTATATGTTGTCAAGATATTGTGTTTCATGTGTCATATTACACTTTTTAAATTTACTAGTGATTTTACAAATTCACTTACTGATGTTGGTATCCAAACACCAATAATTCACTCATTATATACCACCAATTATTACGAATACTTGTGTATATTACACCAAAAAGTCAATATTGTGTTTCATAGTGGTGTTAATACTATCTTTTTAAAAGTTATTTAGTATTTTAAAGATTTACTTGTTTACGGTACTGTCACAACGTAATAGAAATTAATATGAATTCATGGTATTTTCACAAAAATATCAATGATGTATTATCAAATTAATATGAATTAATGATATAATATCAATGTATTATATAACACCAATTAATTTGAATTCATGGTACTTTCACCAATATATTTTTCAAACTAAAATGCAATCACCAATCTTACAAAAATTTCTCTTTACATATATAGATTAACTCAAAAAGAAGAGAGATAAAAAGAAAGAATGAAAAAACAAAATGTGTAACCATTAAACTTTAATTAGAAGTTAAAGTTTAATACAATGATCATATTTAAACTTGAAAACAAATCGTATTTATTCATTTAATACAATGATTATCATCCCCCCAAAATAATCAAAAAATCTCAAAAAGATCTAAAATTGAAAACAAATAAATAAATAAAATTGGAAATTAATTAAATGTGCTATGTTTGTAATTTAGAAACTTCCTTAGTAATTAAATAGAAGTATGTGTATATATTGTTGATTAAAATCTTAAGCCGTATACTTTTGTAATCTTCACATAAAGGAAAGGAGGTTAGGATCATAACTTATCCAAGTAACAATTAATTTATGTGAATATATGGTATTTAGATTTTTAATCCAGTCTCCACCATAACTGAAGATTATGTCTACCAAAGTCATCTTTAATATCCTACAAAATAAAATAGAAAAACATCATGTAACTAGAAACAATGAACAATCATATTATTGTCAATGTTGTGTATTAAGTGAACGAAATGGTATAGTGATCATCTATGTTGGTTGACACTTCAAAGATGTCATCGAATATGCGTCACATCCTTCAAAAGCAATACATCTTTGAAGGCTCTAACACAGGTGCAAGTAACATTTTTGAAAAATCTAGCAACTTATGTAATCATCATCTATTACATTTATATGAGGCTCAACAAACTTTTTTAGCTTTCACAAAAAGATTCTTTTATCTAATTAAGATTTGAGAAAAATCATCTATATATATGGGCCAATCAACCCATAGGAAATGGTGATACTATCTCATCATTGGAAACTTAACATTTTACAAATAGTTTGGTTAGAAACACTCAGCTAAAAAAAATTTGCAAAATAAGTTCAAAAGTTACCAGCTTAAGAAAACTACTCCAAATAGAACTGAATAAAATTGAATTAAAAATCTATTAATATGATGAATTCTTTTGTATAATATTTGAAAGGGCTGTAGTAAATATAGTGAGAGCTAATATATTAGGAGAACCTGTTGGCTTTGAGTACGTAATCTTAGTGTTTCTAGTCTTTTATGATGATGTTGAAGCCTAAAACATTACTTGAGGTTGGATGGGGAAATAGATCTCATCTATCCTACAGACATTGTATAAAGATTGGAGTTTTAAGTGCTCTTTATCTTCCGAAAAATGCAAACATTGAATCACAAAATGGTGAACAAAGTTCTAGGTGACCACAAATAATGAGTTTAAGTTCAAAGCATGTGAACTTACGTGATCATAAATTGGTAACACATTCAAAGACCACAAACCATGAAAAACTAAAAAGTCTAACTAACAGTATAATTCAGTAATATCTATAGGTGGGATCATGAAATTTTATTAATTTATAGATATATTGTTTAATTGATAAATTAATATTTATTAATTTAACGAATGATTTGAGATTTAATTAAGGTTAATGTGATTATATCAGAATTATTGTATCTTTCTAATTTACGTATCATATTTATTGATTTCATGTTAAAATTATTTTATACAAAATACAATGAATACATCAAATCATTATATCTTACTAATTTCAACCTTGTGATGTTGGGATAATAAAAGCTTTAAAGATGTATTATTGTAACAAATTTTATTGTAGGATATTAGAAGGCTATGAAGTGAGACAAACTGATCTAACAAAGATTAATATTTTGGATGTTATTAATTTTGCAATCCCTGTGTATGCGTAGGTTTCAATCCTGAAATACAATAAACAGGAAAGGAAAAATAGCAAGCAAACAATGATATTTGTATTTGAATTAATGCGAAGGTTACAATCTTTATAAAATATCTCAAAAGATATGTAATCCCCTGAGTCTTCTCTTCACCAGATGTTCTTGATTTGGCTGAATACTTGTGGCTAAACACTTGGAGCGAAGACTTGCAGATCTCCACTGAAGAGCAACTATGTATTCCTGTGTGTATGTATTTTTATCTATTTTGGTCAAAAGAAGACCTTTTTATATAGGCTTGAGTTAAGGATTTAGGGGTATTTTGATCCGAGCAATTTTGATCCCTGGGCCTGGAACATGATTGGACTCATCTTGTCAACTTAATGGACTGGCCAAGTGATTTGGACTTGATTTAAGTCATACAATTTTGACTTAGATATTAATCCGACTTTATCAACCAGTAATTTGACTTGGTCAACATATGGTGAATTTAAGATTTAATCCAAATTTAATATGAATTTATCAATAAAACTTCACTGTCTACAAATTCCCTCTGCTTCGAGGCATGTTGGGGAGCTGAATTTTTTGAAGTTGAAAAGACAAGCCTCGAAATAATTGTGAAGCAAATATATTTATATTTTTCGTCGAAATTGATCTTTCACTAGACATTTGAAACCTCATGAGAAATGACCGTGCGTATATGTTGACATAAACATTTACCAGAGTCTTCATGAAAATATTATCTAATTTGTAAGAGGTAATTTGACTTTTGTTATTTATCAACTCATTTTCGACTTGAAGTGTTTTAAGCTCATGAAGACTTATTGAATGACATTTCTTCATAGTGTGGTGATTTCATTTGGGTCATCAACTACGAAATGATTGTCAAGTCAATGAACAAGGATTGCATCTACAAGCTTGGTTTAGTGATAGATACCTTGTGATTTCGACGCAAATTTTAGACTTTCACTTGAATAGAATGCAAGGAATTCAAATTCTCATGACGCGAGTCTATTCTCATTCGGACATATTTTTTCATGTAATTTTCGAGAAAACTTTATCATAATTTGGTTTCTATGAGATATTCATATACGACTTTTTTGAAAAAAATTCATAATTTGATTCTTATGAAAACTTGTTATATTTTGGTTTCTATGGAATTTCTATAGTTTGATTACCATGGAAAATTTCCATGATATAATCCTATGAAAATTTACCATAATTTTCATAATTTGTAGGAAATAAACTTTCTATCATTATAATTTTTCATAATTTGTAGGAATACAATTTATATACTTTGATTTCTATAAATACACATTCTATTACAAGGATTGATTGTCAATTTAAGGCATACATAACTTAATTTTTGTCACTTTTTTCAGCACAGCACGCCGGCGTTAGAAAGTTCATAACTTGGTGTAGAAATATTGAAATCATGATCCGTTTGATGTTCCAGAAACTAGACTTAGAGGGTTACAACATATCAGAAATTCAAAATCAAAACACTTCAGAATTGACGGTAATTGATTTTTGAAATTTGCTATCAGATCTGTTTTATTATATAGCTCTATGCACTTCCACCAAAACGTCTCTATCTTGGTGGAGGAGATTGTGAATGACGAACGGCTTGTTTCTATTGAAACTAGACATAAAATTCACAATATATCAAAAAATAAATGTAAAACTCTTCATGGATTGACGAGAATTAATTTTTTTGATGTTGGTCTTCAATTCTGTCATTATTGTTTTGCAGATTGTGGAGTCGCACCAAAACGTTTGTATCTTGGGGTAAGAGAGCTCGAATGGAGAGCGACTTGAATCAATAGAAAATAGACTCTTAAGTCTTCATGAGCTGAATTCTATGCATCTTTGCCAAAGAGCCACATACTGATTTCCTTATTGATTGAGATTTTTTTTATCATCATGCCAATTTGAAGCTTCGTGCAATTGGCAACGTGAGACACATCTTTCATCATGATGAGCCAAGATCATATGTCGTAGTTTTCACCATGTCTATTTGAAGCTTCGTGCATTTGGCACTATGAGACACCTCTTTCATCATAGTGAGTGCTAGAGCATATGTCATAATTTTCACCATGCCGATGTGATGCTTCGTGCAATTGGTACCGTAAGACACATCTTTCATCATGAAGAGCTCTAGAGCATATGTCATAATTTTCACCATGTGGGTTAGAAGCTTCGTGCAATTGGCACTGTGAGACACATCGTTCATCATGACAAGCGTGAGAGTATATGCCATAATTTTCATCATGCCAATTTGAATCTTCGTGCAATTGACATCGTGAGACAAATTTTTCATCATAATGAGCGCTAGAGCATATGTCTTAATTCTCACCATGCCGATTTGAAATTTCGTGCAATTGGCACCGTGAGACACATCATTTTTTACCAGGTTTACGATGGATCAAAAACAACCTCCATATCATACCATAAAACAAATTAGGGGTAATTTATAATTGATGTGGAACCACTTCATGCATCTTAGTTTGTAGTTTCAACTTTGATGACGAACACATTTTGTGCCTCTCATTTTACAATTGTGATTTTAGTAACGAACAACTCTTAGTACATATTCTTCTACAATTGCGGCTTTGACGATGAACCTCACTTGACATATCTTCTTCGTATCTTCAACTTTGATGATGAACCATATTTTGTGCCTTTTCTTTTGCAATTGCGACTTTAGCGATGAACCACACTTAGTACATCTTCTTCTACAATTGCAGCGTGGCACATTTCTTTTAGAGTTGTGGATTGATGAATAACCACACATGATGCCTCTTCTTTTGAGGATCATGTAGAGAATTTCTTCAAGTTGTACGCAGAATGTGATACTTTAATATCATCAAAAATGACTAAAATATCACATGAGAAGTCCCTCTTTGATGCGCAACGCCGTCTCGATGGTGCAAAGTTGGCACATGAAAAGTTGAATGGATCCATGGAGAAACTTCAACCAACTCTAGCAAATATGGAGAAAAACATAAAAGTCTTGAATTCCAAGAAAAAGAAGGTCACTCCGCTTATTAACCAATATCAAGAGAAGTTGTCCAAAAATCAAGAGAAAGTCACCATTACGGAGGGCGAGATTTACACCATTGAGACAAATAATGTGATGTCTAACGATGAAGTTGAGAGAGTAGCCAAGCTAAACTAGACGATTGAGAAAAGCCGCCAAGAAATCATAAGTTTTAAACTTTTTCCGTTGTTGAATTATTTTATTTGCTTAGAATTTTCTGATTCACTCATTCTAGTGTAGTGATTCTTTTTTTTTTTTTGAAGCAATAAATAGTGACTCATATTTCAATAAGAATTTTCCCCTCTTGAATTTCAAATTTGTAATTGTTTCTTTCCACTAGCCCCCTTTCTTTATTGAAAAAAAAGACTAAATTTGCTAGCGTTTATATGAGGATTGCATTAAAACGCTAGTTTTTCAGCTTTGCGCACATGTGGAAAAAATATTCATAGCATGAAGTAGGAGTATCTGAATGATGAGATTATTTTTGTTGGAAAGATAACTTCTATATATTCAATCTGCATAAAAATCAAATCCATGACATTTACGGATTAGTACAGATTTGTGTTCGAAGTTCACTCAAATATATGTGTGCTTGAATCTTCAGCTTTGCGCACATGTGGAACAAAATTCATAACGTGGAGTAGGAGTATCGGAATAATGAGATTCTTTTTTGTTGGAAATATAACTTTAAGAACTTCGGTCTTTACGAAAATCACGCCCATAGGATTTACGGATTAATGCAGATTTATCTTCAAAGTCAGCTCAAAATTTGGGTGCTTAACTCTTTAGCTTTCTTCAGCTTTGGGCACATGTGGAAGAAATTTCATAATGTAGAGTAGGAGCATGGGAATACTGAGATTCTTTTTTTGTTAGAAAGATAACTCCAATATCTTCAGTCTATAGAAAAATCACGTCAATAGGATTTACGGATTAATGCAGATTTTTCTTCAAAGTCAGCTCAAAATTTGGGTGCTTAACTCTTTATTTGAAAGAATCAACATGATGTTCACATGAAGACATTATATTTTTTTCTTCTTCTTATGGCTGAACCTAGAGTAAAAATACTCTAAGCTTCCTACGTACCTCAGTGAAGACGATCAAGTCATAACTTAGTTTAGAAAGCGAGCTTTAATTTATTTTTTGTGTCCAAACTTTTGCCTAGGCTGCCTCTTTTGAGATTTTCGACCTAGCAGACATTTTTTTTGGGATTTGTACACAATTTATACTCTTGCGGATCAGGAGTATGACACCGCTTCAAGGATAGCACTTCTTCAAGAATTTTCCATTGATGGGACCAATCCGCAAGCTGTCTACATCCACAAGTTTGTAAGCTCCACTTGAATAGACTTCTTGGATGACGTATGGTCCATCCCATTTTGAGGTGAACTTCATTTTAGATTTATGAGATATGATAATTGGTCTTCTAACTGCATGGACTAGATCACCAACTTGGAAGGACCTTAGGCGAACCTTTTTATTGAAAGCACGAGAAAGACGAGCTTGAGAGCATTCAAGACTTTGTTGAGCTTCCAACCTTTTCTCATCGAGGGCTTCTAAATCTTCTAGTCGCAGACAAGCATTATCTTCTTCAGTAAGTCCCTCTTGAATGTCAAGCCTCAATGACGATATTTGTCGTTCAAGTTGAAGGACTGCTTCAGTTCCAAAAACAAGAGAACAAGGAGTTGCTTGAGTCAGCATGCAATGAATCATCCGGTATGCCCAAAGTTTTAGGATCGAATTCACGCACTCACACTAGATGAATGAAGAACACAAGAACTTTCAAGAGAAAGAGATGAGAGATCTAGAGAGAAAAAGAGAAAACCCAATATTTCGTGGTAACACCCCGTGAGTAAACTTCCACGATGGTGAGGTATATTTATATTAATAAATCAGAGTATTTTTGGTTACAGAGAATAAATAGGAAAGCCTAAAATTAATCAGGCTCCACTACCTAACAATTCTCCCACTTGGAGATTGACTCAGTCATCCAAAAAATACATTCTCAAAAAAAATCTCTTCATCATCAACATCTTTACCGCACCGCAACATCTATAACAACAACTACAAAAGACCAACCGAGATTTTACATAACCTCAGTTTCCCAACATCAACACATTTCGTCAACATGTCTGCCGGGTTCTTTGCACCCTCTATCTTCCCCAAGCATATATCACCATCCTCCACTGCCCTGCGAGTGACATGGTATCGCCTTCTGATGTGCTTTGTCTTCGAATGATAGACTGGATTGTTTCACCAACTGTATGGCACTCTGGCTATCTGAGTAAAGAATCTTCTCGCTCTGCTTCTTGCCCAATTCCTCAAGATAATCTGCCAGCCATATCATCTCTTTCCCAGCTTCAGCTATTGCCACATACTCAGCTTCAGTAGATGAAAGAGAAACACACTTCTGAAGCCTGGACATCCAACTCACTGCTGTTCCACCTATGGTGTAAATGTACCCGGATGTACTCTTGCTCGAGTCAACTTCCCCACCAAGACCAGCATCCACAAAACCCTGTAAAGTCACCTTGCCTTTGCCAAAACAAAGTGAAGTACTGGATGTACCTCTCATATATCTCAGAAGCCACTTCACAACTTCCCAATGCTATTTCCAAGGGTTCGCCATGTACCTGCTAACAACTCCCACTGCATGTTCTATATCAGGTCTAGTGCAGACCATAGCATACATTAAACTACCAACTGCTGAAGCATATGGAACAAGTGCCATGTGATCACGCTCCTCGGCAGTCTTGGGTGACTGCTCCTTTGACAATTTAAAGTGATTTGCCAATGGAGTAGTCCTGGGTTTAGCACCATTAACCCTGAATCTGCTCAGCACCTTCTCAATGTACAACTCCTGAGATAGATTTAAAGTGCCAATAGATCTATCCCGAGAAATCTTCATCCCCAAAATCTGTTTTGCTGGACCCAAATCTTTCATCTGAAATGCTGCAGATAACCTTGTCTTCAAATTTTTAATCTCCCTCATACTAGATCCTGCAATCAACATATCATCCACATACAAGAGTAGAAAGACATATGAATCAGTGTATTTCTTGATGTAACAACAAGGATCCTTTTCAGCTTTGCAGAATCCACTCTTGGTCATGAAGGAGTCAAACTTCTTGTACCACTGCCTTGGTGCTTGCTTTAGTCCATACAAGCTCCTGGTGAGCTTGCACACCATATGTTCCTTGCCTGGAACCACAAATCCTTCCGGTTGCTGCATATAGATCTCTTTGTCCAGATCTCCATGTAAAAATGCTATTTTTACATCCATTTGCTCTAGATGCAAATTCTCCGATGCAACAACACTCAACAGAATTCGAATAGAGGTTAACTTCACAACAGGAGAGAATATTTCAGCATAATCAATATCTTTCCTTTGTGAATATCCTTTAACCTCTAAACGAGCCTTGAACCTTCATTTGTCATATGGTTCAGTCTTGATTCTGAACACCCACTTGTTCAGCAAAGCTCTCTTCCCTTCAGGTAGCTCAGTCAACACCCATGTGTCGTTCTTCTCAAGTGACCTCATCTCATCATCCATGGCTTGCTCCCACTTGATCGAATCCTCCACCTGTAGGGCCTCATCAAAAGACTCTTGTTCCCCCTCATCAGTCAGCAATAGATAGTGTAATAAAGGTGAATACCTATCTGGTGCCCTGATGGATCTGGATGATCTCCTTAACACCTGCTCAGGTGTAACTTGCTCCATTTCAGATTCTTCAGTAGAAGTTGGTTGAGTATCTACTTCGACATCTCCGGGGTTACTCTTCTCCAACTCAACCTCAACTCCCACTTGCTTTGTAATCTCTAGAACCTTCTGCTCTCTGTCCTTGTACAGGACAGACTCATCAAATGTCACGTCACAATAAGATCTTTCTGTTCTTGTCATCCCAAAACTTGTAACCAAACAAATCAGAACCATAGCCTATGAAGTAACACATCACAGCCTTGGCATCAAGCTTGTCTCTCTTTTCTGGATCAACATGAACATAAGCAGTGCAACCAAAAGTCCTCAAGTGTGAGTACTTGAGTTCTTTTCCTGTCCACACCTCCTTTGGAATCTTGAACCCTAAAGGAACTGATGGTCCCCTGTTGATCAAGTATGCAGGTGTGCTCACATCATCCGCCCAAAGTGTTTTGGGCAGCCCACAGTGTATCCTCATACTCCTTGCACGCTCATTCAATGTTCTGTTCAGCCTCTCAGCAATTCCATTCTGCCTTGCCTTACCAGGAACTGTTCTCATCAATCTGGTTCCCTCAACTGCACAGAATGCCTTGAACTCTGATTTTTCATACTCTACTCCATTGTCAGACCTTAGGCATTTGACTTTCAAACCGGTCTGATTCTCAACTTCAGCTTTCCAATTCTTGAAAGTTGTAAACACATCTGACTTATGCTTCAAGAAGTAAACCCATACCTTCCTTCTGAAATCATCAATGAAGGTAACATAGAATCTGGATCCTCCAAGTGATGATACTGGAGATGGTCCTCAAACATCTGTATGGACCATTTCCAACTGCACTTTCTTTGGCTCTCTAGGAATCTTTGTGAAGCTTACTCTTTTCTATTTGCCCATAACACAGCTCTTGCAAAGACCCATATCAACAGACTTCAGACCCTCTAATGCTCCTTTTGCAACCAGCATCTTCATTCCTTTAGTACTCATGTGTCCAAGGCCTCAGACATAAATTGGAAACACCTTCAGCAACAGCGGCCATGTTTATACACCCTGCAGTGGTGTACAAGGTTCCAGATTTGGTGCCATGAGCTACTACCATAGCACCTTTCACGATCTTCCACGAACCTTTCCCAAACACTGCTGCATATCCCGTGTTATCCAACTGACCAACAGAGATCAGATTTTTCTTGATCCCAGGAATATATCTAACATCCTCCAATGTCCACTGGTTTCCCGAGGTGGTCTTTATGCAAACATCACCCTTTTCTTCAATCTCTAAGGCTTTATTGTCAACAATATATATTTTTCCAAAATTTCCAAATTTGAAATTTTGGAACGACTCCTTGCTTAGAGACGAATGGAAAGATGCACCAGAATCCAAAATCCATGATTCAATCAGGCTGTTCACACTAAGGATTAGTGCATCCCCAATGTCCTCTGCTGAATTTACAGAATCATTGTCATCTCCAAATTTCTGATTCTGTTTCTTCTTTGGCTTTGTACAATACGTCCGAACGTGCCCTTTTTCTCCACAGTTCCAACAAGTCACGTTTGATCTGTTCAGGGATTTTCCTCGATTCTTTGATTTTGATCGACCATGTTGATTTTGGCCTTTCGTCTTACTTCTCCCCCTTCGATCAACGCTGAGAGCACTGTCCGGTGAATATCCCACTTCTCATTTGCGAATACTTTCGCTAAGAACAACATCACGGATTTCATCAAACTTCAGTTTCTCAGATCCACGGGAACTGCTAATCGCAGCAACACCAGTATCCCAAGACTCGGGCAGAGATGACATCAAAATCAACGCCTTAATTTCATCTTTGAAATTAATATCCACAGAATTGAGTTGACTCACAATCATATTGAACTTGTTTATATGATCAGAAACGGATCCATTCTCAGACATCTGTAAATTGAACAATCTATGCATCAAATATACCTTGTTAATAGCCGATGGTTTTTCATACATGTTTGACAGTGCCTTCAACAGACCGGACGTAGTCTTCTCCTTCACGATGTTGAACGCCACGTTCTTGACAAAGTCAACCGGATAAACCCTAGAGCCTGGTGATCCTTGAGTTTCTACTTCTCCCCCGTCATGTAATCCGGCTTCACCCCGGTCAACGGTTCGTGAAGATCTTTCTGGTACAAATAATCTTCAATCTGCATCTTCCAGAAACTGAAATCGGATCCATCAAACTTCTCGATTCCAAGCTTCGAACTATTCATCTTCAGTGATCGTGTTGAATCTCCTTAGCTCTGATACCAGTTGTTAGGATTGAATTCACGCACACACACTAGATGAATGAAGAACACAAGAACTTTCAAGAGAAAGAGATGAGAGATCTAGAGAGAGAAAGAGAAAATCCAATATTTCATGGTAACACCCCGTGAGTAAACTTCCACGGCGGTGAGGTATATTTATATTAATAAATCAGAGTATTTTTGGTTACAGAGAATAAATAGAGAATAAATAAAAAAGCCTAAAATAGAGAATAAATAGGAAAGACTAAAATTAATCTGGCTCCACTACCTAACACAAAGAGATTCTTACATTTTATCATGCTAATCTATTTTACATTTGGAGACGAA
This sequence comes from Solanum pennellii, assembly GCF_001406875.1. NCBI lineage: Eukaryota > Viridiplantae > Streptophyta > Magnoliopsida > Solanales > Solanaceae > Solanum > Solanum pennellii. The sequence goes on from NC_028642.1 coordinate 23,228,602, forward strand.
CTTCTTTAACAAGTTGCACAGGTTCTTGTTAAATGTTTCAACTAGACCATTTGCAGCAACATAATACATTGAAGAATTATGTTGCTTGAATCCAAAAAGGTCGCAGATCTTATCCATCAATTTATTGGCAAATGGTTTTCCATTATCTGTTAGTATATAACTAGGAATGAAAAAACGATAGATGATATTCACCTTCATGAAGTTTGCAATATTTTCTTCTTTACTTCTTTGAGGGCTACCTCCTCAGCCCATTTTGAGAAATAATTTGTCACAACAAGGATGTACAAGTGGCCGCCAAATGATTTCGGTAGTGGTCTAACTATATCTAGCCCCCAAGCGTCAAATGGCCAAGATGCAGCAGCCGGATGTAATACATCAGGAGGTTGGTGCATAAAGTTTGCATGAAATGACATACTTGACATCTTCGAGCATAATCCAAGCAATCCTTTACCATTGTTGGCCAATAATATCCCATTCTTTTTATATGGAAATGCAACTTTGGCCCAAATTGATGTGATCCCCAAAATCCAGAATGTGCTTTTTGCATCGCTTGATTTGCTTCTTCTTCTCCCAAACAATGCAAGAGAACCCCCTCGAATGATTTTCAATATAGAGTATCTTTATAGTAAAGAAACCAAGGAGCACGACGATAGATTTCAATTTTTCTCTTTGGATCTTTTGGAAGTATATATTAGCACAAGTAATCAATTAAGGCATGTCTCCAGTTGACTATCTCAACTTGTGAAACATCCACAAGATGTTCAATCTTGCTTTCTTCATCTGCATCTAGTGGTAGTATCCATTTTTGGCAAATAGTGATTTGAGCTTGGTCGGGCAGAGTCAATGTTGAAGCCAAAGCAGCTAAGGCATCAACTTTCTTACTCTCCTTTCTTGGAACATAATGAAGAGTTACATCTCCAAGACATCTAATCAATTTTTGTGCATAATCATGATAGAGGTGCAATTTTGGATTTTTGACTTCATAGCTACCCAACAATTGATTGATCACTAATTTAGAGTCTCCCAAAACTTGTAATTGCAATTGCTTCACATCGACCGTCATTTCAAGCCCAAGTATTAAGGCTTGATATTCTGCAACATTATTGGAGCGACATTGTGTTAAGGTGAAGGAATATGACAAGATCTCCTCTTAAGAAGCGACGAATATCACTTCAACGCTGACTCCTTCATGATGTGAGGCCCCATCAAAATACATATTCCAAGGCGCTTGAGCTTCAACAACCATTGCATCTTCATCAGGTAATTCATCAGTGAGTTCCCAATCATCAAGTATTGGGTGGTGTGCTAAGAAGTCTGCCAATGCTTGCCCTTTCACAGCTTTTTGAGGAACATACACAATTTCAAATTGCTGAAACTGAAGATACCATCTTGCTAGTCGATCATTGAGGATGGGTTTCGACATCATAAATTTGATGTGATTTGATTTAGAAATAAGACGGACGACGTGAGCTTGAAACTAATTTTTCATCTTCTGAATTGAGAAGACCAAGGCCAAAAATAGCTTTTCGATTGGCGAGTACTTCAACTCATTTGGTGTCATCATCCTATTCAAGTAGTAAAGGGATTTTTCTTTCCCTTCGCCATTCTTTTGGGCTAAGATTTCTCCTACTAATCTTTCTTGAGCTGATATGTAAAAAATCAATGGCTTTCCAGGAACAGTAGCTGCTAAAACTAGTGGTTTGGTCAAGTAAGACTTGATGCTCTCAAAGGCATTATTACAAGCTTGGTCCCATTTGAAAAGAGTGCCCTTTTTCATAAGACGACTGAATGGTTGGTATTTCCCTGCTAGATTCGATATGAATCTCCTAATATATGCTGGCTTCCCTTGCAGACTCTTCAATTCATGGATGTTTCTTGGCTCGACCATCTTCAAAATTGCATCTATTTTTGCTTGATCAATTTTGATTCCTCGATGTTGTACAAGGAAGACAATGAATTTTCCAGAGGTAACTCCAAACTCACACTTCAAAGGATTCATTCTAAGTTGATACCTTTGCAGTAGATCAAACACCATCCTTAAGTCTTGCATGGTCACACTTTTTCCTTGATTTCACTGCTAATTCATCAACATAAAATTCAGCATTTTTGTGAAGAATATTATCAAAGATGTTCTGTATAGCTATTTGGTATGTTGCTCCTGCATTCTTCAATCCAAAAGGCATTACTCTATAGCAATAAATGCCTTTCGGAGTGCGGAATGCAGTCAACTCTTCATCCTTTGGTGAAATGCGAATCTGGTTTTAGCCGGATGAAATATCCATAAAAGAAATCGCCTCATACCCAGTAGTGGAATCAATCATAAGCTCAGGGATAGGAAGTGGTAATTCATCTTTTGAACATGCATTATTGAGATCCCTTAAGTCAACTCAAACTCGAATTTGCCCATTCTTTTTCCTCACGGGGAAAATGCTTGAAACCCATGTGGCGTACTTAACTTCACGCATAAAGCCAGCCTCAATAAGCTTATTAACTTCATTTTCAATCACGGGAACCAATTCAGGCCTAAAACGCCATTGATCTTGCTTAATGGGACGTGCACCGCTTTTCACAGCAAGATGATGGACTGCTACCTTCGGGTCTAATCCAGGCATTTCTTTGTAACCAAGCAAATACATCTTTATACTATTTGAGTAAGTTTACCTAGGCCCTTTTCTCATCACTTGCCAGTGAAGCATTCACATAGTGGATTTTGGATCTTCATCAGTTCCAAGGTTGATTTCTTTCAATGTATCAACGGTTACCTTTACCCCTTCTTCAAGTTCGGTTGGAACATCTTTAGCATCTTCATCTTCTTGAGGTTCTCCATCATTGAAAAATATACGGTAACACCATTCAACATTCTTCGACTCTCCATCAATTTTAATTGGAGAAAAAATATGAATATCATCTTGCGTAGTGACATGATATGAAGAGACAACACTTTCTTCATCTTCCTCACGTTGCTTGGTGTAGATCACAACATGTGATTTTACCTTTAATACTTCTCCACATGAGACCATAATGTTCATCTGTCGCCTCATTTTAGAAGGGATTAGAATTTGAAACTTTTTAGGAGAATTTTGAGATTTGGGTAAAGTAGATGTTTGCATACCCTTGATATTTCTCCAAACCTTGTTTTTCTTCCTCAACGGCCTAACCTCTCAAATATAGAAAGCCTTTGCGTTGAGCTTACAAATCGATCAAAGACAGAAGGCCTTTTGGTAGAATTAGCAAACTCATCTTCCGCAGTTATGTAGTTGTTGCTTACCCTTTTTATGGAGATGCGAATAGGTGGAGGCTTTTTGTAGCCCACCCTACACGTTCTTGACTCATAGCAGATTCTGATGGAAATTTCTTCAATTACGATGGTTTGTTAGGATCGAATCCACATTTTGCTAGCAGCCTATAAGCATTAGGATCAAAACCTTCTTCTATACGATTCACTGGGAGTGCTTCATATTGGGGTGACTTAGGGGCCACAACTTTTCCGTGAATTAATGACTTACGAGCCATAGACTTCCTATGTAATTTTGTGTATGACTTCATCATATCAATTCGCCTTATAGGAAGGGTCAAACCTTCCAATGCATTTTCTCGCAACTCGAGAGAGTGTCCCTTGTCCTCCTTTACCTTTGGGACATAACGAAGAATGGATGTGACCTTTTTACTTGAAAAATCACCAATCATGTAAGCATCTTGTTTGGATTGCCAAGCTTTAGATCTTTCTTGTTTGTGAATTTTGCCTTACCGAGCGCTACCTTATTCATCTTGTTCTGAAGTCCGACATATTCGGATGCAATATCATCAAATTTTATGGAAAATTTCATTAGTAAAATTTTGCGTCAGCAAAGTGCGCTTCAACTTCAGTGAATGGATTATCATCTTCAATAATCCTTTTTGCAACTCCATTCTCATAATACTTCAAAAATTGGTGGTAGGTAGATGGGATTACTTTGTTCTCATGTACCCACGACCTACCAAGCAAAATGTTATATGAAGTCTTTGCGTCAATTACATGTAACCACACGCTTGATTGCAACTCTCGAATGGTGAGGTTTGTTTTGACTGTCCCTATGGACCTTTGCCCTCCTTGATTGAATCCATGGATCATCAAACGATTATCAGTAAGATCTGTTGTTGATATCCAAAGTTCTTTCATTGTGTGAATCGGAAGGATGTTGATTCCAGATCCTCCATCGACTAAGATACTATTCACCCTTTTCTCATGCATAAAACCATCCATGAATAAAGGGCGATTATGAAATGTGTCACAGAAGATCATCGTCAGAGAATGTGATTTCGGCCATACATGCATTTTCGACTCCAAGAGATAGATGTGGAGCTTTTGGTCATGGGCATGATGGGTTTTCAACTTGATGAGATGACTTTGGAGCATCTTTTGATGATTGATATGATGGAGTTGCGTCTTTCACTTCCTTTTCATCGACATTACAACATAGAGCTTTTGTGCTATAGCATGTGAACTTGGTGTAGAACCAATTTGGCTAATATTCTCCAAATATAATTGGTCGAGGCGGCTCTTGGTAATGGTGTACCTTTATTTCTTTCTTATTTGAATGAAGAGTTAAAGTTTTGGCTTTGGGCCTCCTTACGATCTTTCCCTGATGTGTCGCTTTGTTGACTCTTTACGCGAACTAATTTTTCTGCGTCTACGGCGAGTCATAAGAGTACAGCCCCAATCATCAAGATCATCGATTGGGTCTTCATCTTCTCTCATCGATCCCTCTCCTATAGAAGCCACATCACTTAGTATAGGAAGAGATAACAAATTATTTACATCAATGGGATCAAAGTCTCCAAACATAATCATTCTTGTCTGATTGATGTTTGGGATGTCTTGCGCATTATTTCCTTCAACAAAATTGTACGTCATGACCAGATTAGGTAAGTCAGAATCTACACTGACTTGGTTTGAACTCAGTTTCTCAACTTCAAGTTCGATCTTCCCTTTGCGAGCTAAGTCCATGATTTTGTCTTTGAAGACGAAAAATTTCTCGATAAGGTGGCCAACCAACCGGTGATATTTGTAGTATTTTGAATCATCACTCCTCCCTGCTTCATCTGGTCGTTTTATCTCTGGTAACTCAAAAAGTTTCATTTCAAGGAGGTCATCAAAGATTGTGGAAACATCTGAGTCAAGAAATGGGTAGTCCTTCCTTCAAAAGAAGTCGCTTTTGCTCTATGCATTGCCCATCCTTGTGGTACATAATAGGTATTGACGTTCATGGATTCCTTGTTTTCAGTCTTAGGCAAATATTTTTCCACTTCCTTGAATTCTTGGCTTTCTTTGACTTTGTTGAGTTCGTGATAGGTGACACTTCAGTTCTAACTAACGACATGCTCAACTCTATATCATGAGCGCGAGTGGACAATTCATCAAAAGTTTTAGGATTTATGCCTTGCAAAATATAATGGAGACCCCAATGCATACCTTGAATGCACATCTCTATGCATGAAGCTTCACTAAGTCTATCCTTATAGTTTATACTTGCATGCCTCCGTCGGTTGATGAAGTCAAAGATCGGCTCTTCATTATGCTGACGTGTGTTTGTCACCATGCTTACAGTACGTCTTGTGCTATGGAAGCGGTTGAGAAATTCTTTCTATATTTGATCCCAACAATAAATGGAACAAGACTCAAGGTTTGTGTACCAATCAAAATCATTTCTCTTAATGAAGTAGAAAAACTGTTTAACGAGGTAGTCGCCTTATGTCCCAGCATTGTTGCATGTTTCAATGAAGTGTGCCACATGTTGTTTCTGGCTTCCCTTACCATCAAACTGCTGAAATTGTAGAGGTTGATAATCGGCAGGCATTTTCAAACTATCAATCTTTGCAGTGTATGGCCTTGCATATGTCAAGGAGGATTTTGTAGCAACCTCACACTTGTGTTTAATGGTCCCCATGATGAATTCCTTGATTTGGTTGATCGGGATCATTCTGTCAGAGGTAACCTGGATCTCTTTAGCATGTTCTACTTGCTTTGAAGGGCGATCGACCGTCGCTTGTACTTGTGGACATTTTCTAGGTGCATGACTTCATGTTTCATCCATCATGCTTTCCACCCTATCAGTTAGCTTAACAATTCGAGCATCTTGATCTTGAACATACTTGGTCAAGCCTTCAATAGCTCTTGTCAAGCTCGCAAGTTGTTCTTCTACGGATGAAGTGCTAGTCACCATCGCGTGTGTTACCATAGTAGGTGATGGAGAATGGTGTTGATTTACCAAACATGTGATGCAAACATGTTATGTAGGGTAAATCCAGTACTCAAGACATCATCATCGACTAAAGCAGAGGGCTTTTCCTATGTAGATAGGATCAATTGGGCAAGAACCCTCTCGACCATTTCAGCGATGTCTTCTTTTGCTGCTTTCCCAAGAGACTTCACACAATTTGGGGACAAACCAAAAGCAGCAACAAATTTAAACGACACTCGTGAGGCTTCTTGTCCTAATAGTTTAACTTGGTTTCTTGTGATAGGTCCTATGTTTCCCGGAGTAACATCAAGGATGTTTTCCACATCGATGCAGAATATGATCATTCAATTTTTGCGGAAGCAGATGCGAATCCAGACGCAGATGCAGACACAAATTTTGATATAAATGTAGATACGGATGCAGATCCAGATTCGGGTGCATTCGCAGATTTGGATGAAAATGCAGATACAGATGTAGATCCACATTTGGATGCAGGTGCAGATTTCAGTGCAAATACGGATATAGATGCAGATTGAAATTCAGATACAGACGCAAATTCGAATGAAAATGCAGATATGATGTACATCTAGAATTGGATGCAGATGCAGATTTCAAGTTGATCTTCTTGGAAGTCATCTCAATGTTCTATAACTTGTATTTTGGAAGAGAAAAGATGAGAGGTAAAGATTGTCCCACTAGGCATGTCAATTTGTATGCGTCTAAAGTTTCAATCCTGAAATACAATAAATAGGAAAGAAAAAATAGAAAGCAAACAATAGTATTTGTATTTGAATTAATGCAAAGGTTATAATATTTATAAAATATCTCAAAAAGATATGTAATCCCCAGATTCTTCTCTTCACAAATGTTCTTGATTTGGCGGGATATTTGCGGCTCAACACTTGGAGTGAAGACTTCTTTGTATGCGGAAGACTTGCAGATCACCACTGAAGAGAAATTATGTATTCCTGTGTGTATGTATTTGTATCAATTTTGGTCAGAAGAAGGCCTCTTTATATAGGCTTGAGTTAAGGCTTTAGGGCTATTTTGGTACGAGCAATTTTGACCCCTGGGCCTGAAGTGTCACATCCGGGAATAGCCATAGACGTAACCGGTGTCGTCGTCCTCTTTGAGGAGTAAGACTAGCCTCTTAGCTTAAATCATTACATTCATAGGTCAAATTTAGCGCAATATTTAAAACTTTTCATTACATCTACTCGGAGATTTACATAGACCTCTACATACACATAGTATATAGATATCGAGTATACATAGACCTTTCGTATAGGAAGATTACTTACTCTTATACTTTTATTGCACATAAGTATATAAAATATAACATAGTCATAATAGTTGTCTCATAAAATAACCATCTAACAAGAGTGTAAGTACTTGGGCATAGCCCATACATAAAAAATGCACCTTTTGTATAACTTCATAAAAAGTCAAGAAACTTCAATATTAATCATTTTTTTTATTATTAGTATGAACTACTAACCTTGGTTATCAAATAGATGAGGGTAACGGGACTTCATATCGGCCTCGACCTCTCATGTTGCACCCTCAAGTAGGTGACTCTTCCATAACACCTGTACGGGAGACACCTCTTTATTTATCAATTTCTTTACTTTTCTATCAAGGATTTGAACCGGAACTTCCTCATAAGAGAGGTTATCTTTCACACCAAAAACCTCAATAGGAATAATACACTCGGGATCACCGATACACTTCTTAAGCATAGAAACATGGAAAACCGGATGAACCGAAGCCAATTCACTAGGCAACCTTAACTCGTAGGCAACCTTACAAACCCTTTGCAAAATTTCATAGGGACCCGCATAACAAGGACTCAACTTCCCTTTCTTGCCAAATCTAACCACCCCTTTTGTAGGCGAAATTTTTAAATACACCTTATCACCTACTTGAACTCTAAATCCCTACTCCTATGATCGGCATAAGACTTTTGCCGACTATAGGCCATTTGCAACCATTCCTTATGATATGAACTTTCTCCAAAGTTTTATAAATCGAATCGGGACCAAGAATCGAAGGCTCACCCTCTTTAAACCAAATAGGAGACCTACACCTCCTACCATACAAGGCTTCATAAGGATCCATGGCTATGGATGAATGAAAACTATTATTATAAGCAAACTCCACCATAGGCAAATGCTTATCCCAATTTCCCTTGAAATCAATAATACAAGCTCTAAGCATATCCTCATGGGTTTAAATAGTATACTCTACTTGACCATCCATTTGGGGATGAAAAGCGGTGCTTAGCTTCACCTTGGTACCCAACCCTTCTTGGAATGACCTCTAAAACCTAGATGTGAATTTTGCACCTCTATCCGATATGATAGATAACGGATACCATGGCAACACATAATCTCATATATGAACATCCTTGCATAATCTTCCGGTGAATAAGTAGCCTTGATGGGAATAAAATGAGCGGACTTGGTCAACCTATCCACAATCACCCATATAAAGTCATATTGCTTTTGTGTCCGAGGCAACCCTACTACAAAATCCATATTGATGTTCTCCCACTTCCAAGTAGGAACTTGGATTTCTTGTAGTAAACCACCCGGCTTTTGATGATCGGCTTTCACTTGTTGGAAATATGGACACTTAGCGACAAATTCCGCTATGTCCTTCTTAAAACCTTCCCACCAAAATACTTCCCCAAGGTTATGGTACATCTTCGTTGAACTTGGATGAATGGAGTAACGGGTTCCATGAGCTTCCTCAAGAATCCGACTCCTCAAACCATCTATATGAGGAACACATAACCTCCCTTGGTACCTCAAGACACTATCCCCCCCCTAAGGAGAATGAATCATTGACTTTACCAAGAACCGAATCCTTTAACTCCATCAATGCTTGATCAAGGTGTTGTTTGGACTTCATCTCGACCACCAAAGACGACTTGAAGTTATGACATACCACCACACCAACTATGGGAGAATCTTCAATCCGAACCCCTAAATGAGCCAACCTATGAACATCCTTTACTAGATTTCTCTTGGCTTCTTCAACATGGGACAGACTTCCCATGGATAAACGACTAAAAGCATCCGCTACTACATTGGTCTTACCGGGATGATAGAGGACACTCATGTCATAGTCTTCCTACAACTCTAACCATCTCCCTTATCGGAGATTTAAATCCTTTTGAGTGAATATGTATTGAAGACTTTTATGGTCCGTATACACATCCACATGGACCCCATACAAGTAATGCCTCCAAATCTTGAAAGCAAATACCACTGACGCTAATTCAAGGTCATGAATCGGATAATTACTCTCATGCACCTTGAGTTGCCTAGTGGCATCGGCTATAACCTTCGCATGTTGCATGAGAACACACCCAACCCAACTCGGGATGCATAACAATATACTACAAAACCCTTTGTACCCTCCAATAGGGTCAAAACTGGAGCGGAAGTAAGCCTATCCTTCAACATTTGAAAGCTCTTTTCACATGCCTCCGACCATTTGGAAGATCTTTTCACATGCCTCCGACCATTCAAATTTCTTACTCTTTTGGGTCAAAGTAGTCAAGGGAGATGCAATGGACGCAAAACTATCCACAAACCTCTCATAATAACCACTAGACCCAAGAAACTCCTAATCTCGATTGGAGTCAATAGTCTAGGCCAATTTTTCACCGCCTCGGTCTTCCTTGGATCAACCTCAACTCCCTCACTAGAGATGATATGACCAAGAAACACTACCGACCTTAACCAAAAACTCACATTTTCTATATTTGGCAATCAATTGATTCTCCTTAAGTACTTGCAACACCACCCTTAAATGGTTCATGTGATCATCCTCATTTTTTGAATATACCAAGATGTCGTCAATGAAGACAATGACAAATGAATCTAGGTAACTTTGAAAGCTCTATTCATGAAATCCATAAACGTTTCCGAGGTATTTGTAAGACCAAAGGACATTACTAAGAACTCATAGTGACCATATCTAGTCCAAAAGGTCGTCTTCGGTATACCCTCACCTCTACCTAAGTTGGTGATACCCCGATAGATTCGATCTTAGAAAAGTAGCTGCCCCTTGGAGTTGATCAAACAAGTCGTCAATCCGAGGGAGAGGATACTTGTTCTTGATTGTGACTTTATTGAGTTGGCGGTAACCAATGCACATCCTAAGGGACCATCCTTCTTCTTCACAAACAAAACTTGAGCACCCCATGGAGAAATACTAGGTCTAATGAAGCCTTTGTCTAGTAAATCTTTGAGTTGAGCCTTCAAATCTTTCAATTTGGAGTCATCTGATAAGCAGGAATTGAACTGGAATTTGTATCCGGTAACAAGTCGATACCAAAATCAATTTCCCGTTCAAGAGGAATATCAGGAAGATCATTAGGAAAGACCTCCAGAAATTTCTTCACTACGAGGACCGACTCAATTGGAGGAATTACGGAGTCTAAATCTTGGACCCTTACTATATGGTATAAACACCCTATAGATATCATTTTTCATGCTTTCAAACAAGAGATTATGCGACCTCTAGGAAGAATTTCTCCCCTTTCACTCTAAAACGGGCTCATTTTGAAAGTTAAACTTCACCACCCTCATTCTACAATCTATAGAGGCAAAACAAACATGCAACCAATCCATATCCAGACATCAAAATCTAGCATATCAAGTTATACTAGTTCAACATAAGAAACTCTATTGGTCAACATTATAAGACAATTTCTATACACCCTTTTTGCAATAACCGACTGACCCACAGGGGTAGGCACTATAAAAGGTTCATGCAAAATATCGGGCAAAATGTCAAAGTTTTTAGCTACTAGAGGAGTAACAAATGATAAGGTAGCACGGGGATCAAGTAAGACATATACATCAATAGAGAAGACTTTCAACATACCGGTCACCACGTCAAGAGAAGTCTCTTGCTGACTCCTAGAGCGAAGAGCATAGAACCGATTCTTCCTTTGAGCCTCATTTGAACCGCTTGCTTGAGCTTGACCACTACCCTTGTCTTGAAACCTTACATTAGGGCATCCCTAACCTTGTTCCAACTTTTACCACAACCAAAACAATTATTTGTTCTCTTAAGACAATCACCATAATGCTTCTTGCCACACTTTCCACAAGTTGGCTTCTCGATTGGTGAACTAGTACCATTTCCCTTTTTAGGGTTAGGGTTAGTCACCCTACCATCCCTAGCCTTAAGAAACTTAAAAGGAACTTTATTAGAAACCCTCTTCTTAAACCTAGGCTTGTCTTGTATCTCAAGCCTTCCCTTTGAAGAACCTCCATCAAATGATCTTGCCCTCTTGGCATCTCTACTCTTCCTCTTAGCCCTTGCCTCTTCTACATGTTGAGCATGAATCATAAGATGAGAAATGTTCACGTTGTCATGTAGCATAGTCGAATGACACTCTTCTTGCAAATCATCTGACACCCCCATCACAAAATGACTCATTTCATCTCTAGGATCGGAAACCAAAGAAGGAGCATATTTTGACAATTTAGTGAATTTCAAGGAGTATTCATGAACACTCATACCTCCTTGCCGAAGGTTGATGAACTCCACCACTTTAGCTTCCCTCTTCTCCCTAGGAAAGAAAAGATCAAGAAAAGCCTTCTTCAACACTTCCCAAGTCACGGGTCCACCTCTTAAAGTCCTATTGTCCCTCCATTAGACGTACCATGCTTGAGCCACATCCTTGAGTTGATAGGTGGCTAACTCAGCCTTTTCACTAGTACACAACCCCATAGCATAGAAGATCTTGTGGATTTCATCGATGAACTCTTGGGGGTCTTCTTAAACCTTGGACCCATAGAAAGTAGGAGAGTTCATCCTAGTGAAATCCTTTAGACGAGAGGCCATGGTAGCAACTTGTTGATGCTCGAGGTACAACCTTACGATTATCTTGGGTCGTCATGGCTTGGGTTTGAGTATTGACGGCTTGTGCTTGGGTAGTAATGGCTTGGGCCATTTGAAAGAGAGTGGCCCTTATGTTCTCATCCGTTAAAGGAGGAGGATTCACCGGGGCTTGGTCATCATTCACATCTTCCTCAAGAGGAGGAACTTGATCACCGCGGGGAGGAACTCCCACATTGGAAATCTCTTCTTCAAGTCTTCGTGCCATATTCCTTCGAGTATTCATTGCCTATAATCACAATAAGTGGATTAGATGCAAAAGAACGTAGAGTTAACACTCTAAACGCACAATATTGGACTTCCAAGAAAGTGAAAGTTTCCTAAGCATCTTATAGATTCCTATTCATAAGTGTGAGTGCTTCACAATTATGAATACGAACCTACATAGACGTGGTTGAGAGACATCGACCCAAAGATATTTAACCTCATGCTCTAATACCAAGTTTGTCACATCCGGGAATAGCCCCTATACGTAACCAGCGTCGTCGTCCTCTTTGAGGACTAAGACTAGCCTCTTAGCTTACATCATTACATTCATAAGTTTAATTTAGCAGAATATTTAAAACTTTTAATTACATTTACTTGGTAGTTTATGTAGACCTCTATATACACATGATATATATATATAT